>NC_053024.1:714581624-714836338 GCF_003073215.2 Triticum urartu | reverse complement strand
TCTCTCTCTCCCCTCTGCTTTTCCCTTTTCTTTTCTTTTTTATAAAATCTTTTGTTTACTTAACAAAGAAAGAAAGGGAATTATTTACTAAGGAAAAATATGGGAGGTATCCCGCTAAATCCCTGGTGATTATAGACAGTGCCACAAATATTTTGGAGACCAGAAGAATTCTTTTGGTATTTTTAATTATAGGATAGCATTTAAAAATGCTGAATTGGTGCTATTATAATTGCTAATGCTCATCTTTGCACAAAAGTGATGTTGTGTTCCTTAACACATAATTGTTATGGAATTTTTGACAAATGATGAACATTTTTCCAGCAACTCTTGAGCAACTTCAAACTTCACTTGAATTTGAATTGACTGGAATTTCAAATGGGATATTGAAAAAATGTGATTAAGCACTGTTTAGAAAATGATTAGCTTAATCGTAGAGGTTTACTGTAGCATGACACTGAGGGTGTTACAAGTGACAGAAGCTTAAACCCTAGTTTATGCGTTGCTTCATAAGGGGCTGATTTGGATCCATATGTTTCATGCTATGGTTCGGTTTACCTTGATTCCTCTTTCGTAGTTGCAGATGCTTGTGAAGGGGTTTAATCATATGTGGGACGCGTGTCCAAGGAAGGGCAGTACCCAAGCACCGGTCCACCCACATATCAAATTATCAAAGTGACGAACACAAATCATATGAGCATGATGAAAACTAGCTTGATGATAGTTCCAATGTGTCCTCAGGAGGGCCTTCCTTTATATAAGAGTTTGTCCAGGCTTGTCCTTTGCTACAAAAAGGATTGAGCCACCTTGCTGCACCTTATTTACTTTTATTACTTGTTACCCATTACGAATTACCTTATCACAAAACTATCTGTTACCGATAATTCCAGTGCTTGCAGAGAATACCTTACTGAAAACTGCTTGTCATTTCCTTCTGCTCCTTGTTGGGTTCGACATTCTTACTTATCCAAAGGACTACGATAGATCCCCTATACTTTTGGGTCATCAGTATCATACTTTCCATCCAAGGCTCTTAGGATCTTCTTGATGATGAATTTGTCGGTTATCTCTTCGCTTCCTAAGCCAGCAATCTCATTTGTGATGAGAGCAAGCCTAGAGTACATCTTAGAGAATCCTTCACCATCCTTCATTTTGAACTTGTCAAGTTGACTTTGAAGCACATCCAATTTAGATTCCTTGATGGACTCGGTACCTTCATGCATATCAACGAAGGTATCCCAAATTTCCTTTGCATTCTCAAGACGGTTGATTTTGCTGAATTCTTTGGGGCACAATACGTTGAAAAGAATATCACAAGCTTGAGCGATGTATTGCAACATCTTAAATTCTTCTGTGGACGCTTCATGATCCGGTTTTCTTCCATCCTCGAAGTATTCACCTTGCAAGCCAATACTCACAATAGCCCAAACGACGGGGTTATGACCAAGAATATGCATTTTTATCTTATGCTTCCAACTAGCAAAATTAGTACCATCAAAGTAAGGACCTCTACAGTGCTAATTTCCCTCGCTAGACGCCATACTCTACCAGGTTGTGACACCAAGGCTATGATCACCAAAGCTATAGAAATCAAGGCAAATGGACACCAAAGCTCGGATACCACTTGTAGGATGGAAAGTAAGTCTAGAAGGAGGGTGATTAGACTACCTGACCAAATAAAAAACTAACTTTTTCCCAATTTTAAGTGTTGGAAGATTTTAGCAACTAGGACAAGTCAAGCAATCAGCCTACACATGCAATTCTAAGAGTGTAGCAGCGGAAAGTAAAACATGAAGGTAAAGGGAATGGTTTGGAGAAGGCAAACACAATGTAGACACGGTGATTTTTTGCATGGTTCCGATAGGTGGTGCTGTCGTACGTCCACGTTGATGGAGACTTCAACCCATGAAGGGTAACGGTTGTGCGAGTCCACGGAGGGCTCCACCCATGAATGGTCCAAGAAGAAGCAACCTTGTCTATCCCACCATGGCCATCGCCCACGAAGGACTTGCCTCACTCGGATAGATCTTCACAAAGTAGGCGATCTCCTTGCCCTTACAAACTTCTTAGTCAACTCCACAATCTTGTCGGAGGCTCCCAAGCGACACCTAACCAATCTAGGAGAGACCACTCTCCAAAAGGTAATAGATGGTGTGTTGATGATGAACTCCTTGCTCTTGTGCTTCAAATGATAGTCTCCCCAACACTCAACTCTCTCTCTCACACACATATTTGGCTATGCTGGAAAGATGATTTGAGTGTAAAGCAACTTGGGGAAGGCTAGAGATCAAGATTCTTGTGGTTGGATTGGAATGTCTTGGTCTCAACACATGAGTAGGTGGTTCTCTCTCAGGAAATGAGTAGTGGAAGTGTAGGCACGTTATGATGGCTCTCTCTCAGATGGAGAAGGGGGTGGAGGGGTATATATAGCCTCCACACAAAATCCAACCGCTACACACATTTGACCCAACTTGGCTAGACGGAATAGAAGAACTTGGTGAGACCGATTTAGTTCAAAATGTGAACGTTAGGAATCTCGGTGGGACCAACTAGATCAACTCGGTGTGACCAATGTGCTAGGTCTTAGGGCAAACATCAACTCGGTTGCACCGATTGCACATTTCGGTGAGACCAAAATAATTGCAACAGGCAACAGAGAGGATGTCAAGCAAACTCGGTGGCACCGATTGCACATTTCGGTGACACCAAAATAATTGCAACAGGCAACAGAGAGTTTGCAAGGCCATCTCGGTGACACCGAGATCCGTATCGGTGTGACCGAATCGTATAGGGTTTTTGGCAGTGGCTATGTCAACAGAGGGTTTTTGGCAGTGGCTATGGTTCGGTGGGGCCGAGTTTTGACTTTGAGGTTTTGGAGAAATGTGGAAATGAGAAAGTAGATGAGGGTTTTTGGAGCAATATCACTAAGGACTTTGAGCAAGTAGACCATTAAGAAACACCTCATCCCTTTTTAATAGTATTGGCTTTCCTATGGACTCAATGTGATCTTGGATCACTCAAATAGAAATGAAGAGTATTGAGCTTTTGCCAATCTTCGTCCTTAGCATTGTGGGGGGTCCACATCTCTAGTCCATGCCATGCCAATCAGTGAACTTTCTGAAATATTCAACTTGAATAGATATTAATTAGTTGCACTTTCAGGTCCAGCGCATCCCAAGGGCTGGCATGGGCTAAGGGGAGGTGCCTTGGCGTTATTGGGCTAGGTGCACCAAGTCCTCCAAAGCTCATGTGGCTAGGAAAGGGAAAAAGGGGAGTCCTAGTAGGAATAGGATTGGTCTTGGAGTCCAAGTATTCTCCCCCTTGGCGCCAACTCCTATTAGGAGTGGGGCTGGACTCCCAGCCCTCCCATGCATATAAATATAGGGGAGGGGCGCAACAAGGGAGCTCAATACATTGTCCTTGGCTGCTGCCCCGTCTCTCCCTACCGTCATAGTTCTCGTCCATGTTTTTCTCGCATAGCGAAGCGCTTCCGTTGCTCCACCACCACCATTACTGTCATGCCATCGTGTTGGTAGTGATCTCATCTACTTCTCCGCCTTCTCTTGATGGATCAAGGAGGAGGAGACGTCATCGAGCCGCACGTGTGCAAAACTCGGAGGTGTCGTCCGTTCGGCACTAGATTGGTTGGATGGTGATCGGTTCGCTTCCACTTTTGGTCTACAAGCGTACATAGACACACTTTTTGATTTTCATGCTTCGTAACCCAACACTTTTATCATATATAAAACACGAAAATACCTTGCTGCACTTTTTCTATTTTATTTTATTCTATCTTTGCAATTTATCTATCCACCACTACAAGATTTAAACCTTGCAAGTTTTTTTTGAATGAAAGAGGTTTCCCTCCAATTTCATTAATGAAACCAAAAGTGAGCAACATAAATGAGTTCCATTAGGTTCTATCACAGGCGCATCAAAGCTATGCTAAGGACTAAGTTCTACCCTCTGCCACATGGGATTACAAAAGGGGGATGCATCGCATACATCTTTTGCCAGATAGTTATTCTCCCGCAAGTTCAGGATTACAAGTGGAACAAACATAGAAAGGAAAGGCATGTTCTTCTTTTGCTGGTTAGCCCTCTAGCGGCCGAACTCCCAGTCTCCACCCCTATGTCACCTTGTATATCTCACTTGCCACCCGCTCGATTACTTTTGCTCCCAGCTACAGTAGTCTTTCCTCCAGATTTTTTTCTCTGCAAAATCGACCAATCAACAATACAATTGCACATAAGTCGACTGAATATCATCAGATCTTAAATTTTTCTCAATCTGAAGATTATATCATTTCTACATTTCCAAAGAGCCAGAATATTGCAGCACTCCCCACCAAAACTATTTTCTTTTCTGGTTTCTTAAAGGTTTTTAGCCACCCACATTGAGATTAACTAGGATACGTCTAAGATCAAAAGCACATTTGATCAGGATCCAGACCAATCAGGCCGCGAGCAATCAAAAAAATCATCTATATTTTCTTCCTTTCCACAGTATACACATTCTTTTGGTCATTTCCATCCTTTTCTGATCAAGTTGTCTTTTGTCAAAATGCTTCTTCTGACAAAAAGCCAAAAGAACATTTTAATTTTTGATGGGATGTTAATTTTCCACAAGAATTTGTGTGGAAATCCCACCCCATCATTGATCAGAAAGGAATATAGAGATTTAACTAAGAACTTTCTACTTTTAGTAAGCATCCACAGGGGTTGATCTTTTCCCCCATGCATCCTTACCTCCTCACTTCTTTGTTTCAGACTGTTCCAAAGTTCAGTTGTTTCTCCATTCAGATTTCTCGTAAAGCTAAACCCCTGCCACCCTCTGCTCACAGCTTCTGCCACTAAAATATTGTGGTCAAAGATGATATTATACAGCCTAGGATATAGGTATTTTAGAGGTCTAGACCCTACCCACCAGTCTTCCCAAAATCTAGTTTCATTTCCATCCCCAATCATTTTCTTAACATGTTGGAAGTATATTTTTTTGACTCCCAACAGGCTGCTCCAGAACTGAGAATCCCCGGGTTTGTTTTCCAGCCCAGACAAACATTTGTGTTGTATGTATTTGTTTTTCAAAATACTCACCCATGTTCCTGATTCAGTTTCCAATTTCCATAACCATTTAGCTAGCAGGGCCTTGTTCATAATATCTCAGTTAATAATCCCAAGTCCCCCCTATTCTTTTGGTAGACAGCATGTTTTCAGTTGACCAGATGGTATTTCCTCTTGTTTTCATCTTCTTGCCACACAAGCCTGGCTCTAAAGAAATTAGCTTTCTTTCTCACCCCAACAAGGGGAGGATAGAAAGACATCATGAATAGTGGTATGTTGGTGAGGCATGCCTGTACAAGAGTTACTCTCCCAGCCATATTGACGAGCCTACCCTGCGAGCATGCACACCTTTTTTAGATTTTTTCTGTGACTCCCTTCCAGAATTTATTCCCCAAGCTAACATCAGCCACTCGCAATCCTAAGTATTTAATGGGTATTCTTCCCACCTCACATGTAAAGATCTCCCGGTATGTCCTAGGCTTGTTAACTGCCTCTCCAAACAAAAAGATTTCACTCTTATGAAAATTTATGTTCAATCCAGACATCTGTTCAAATGATGTCAGAATGAACTTCGGGTTTTTCGCACTATCTTTATCATCTTGTAGTAAGAAAATTGTATCATCTGCATATTGTAGCATATTTACTTCATAGTGATTCAATTCAGAAAGTACCCCTTTTACAAATACTTCCTGCATAGCTTTGTCCAATATAATGGCTAAGGCATCTGCAGCAATGTCAAATAGCAAGGGTGACAGGGAATCTCCTTGTCTTAGCCCTTTAAATGTTTTAAAATATGGCCCAATTTTATCATTTACTTTAACCCCAACATGTTCTCCCACCATGGCGTGCATCACCATGTCACACCATTTATCAGGAATTTTTTTTAAGTTTCATCATTTTATACACAAAGGGCCACTTGATCTTGTGATATGCTTTTTCATAGTCCACCTTACATAGGAGGGCACTTTGTTTCTTTTTATGTATTGTATTTAAAGCTTCATGTAACACCACCACACCCTCCATTATGTATCTCCCTTTTATAAAGGCTGTTTGATTTGGGGAAATAATTGGTCCGATCACCTTGCTAAGTCTATTCATTAATACTTTAGTGATTATTTTGAAGCTCACATTAAGCAAGCAAATAGGTCTGAATTTCTGTATTTGTCCGGCATCTTTGACTTTGGGTACTTGGGTGATAATCCCATAGTTCAGCCTAGATATATCCAGTTCACTACAGTGTAAGTCATCCGGTAATCCTTTAAGCTCCCATTTTATTAAATCCCAGAAATTCTGATAAAATTCAATGGGTAAGCCATCTGGTCCAGGACTTCTATTTTTTCCATATTAAAAGCTACTTCATGTAATTCTTGCATACTAAAAGGTTCAACCAAAGCTCTAGCTTGTTCTTCTGTGATGCGAGGAGCATCTTGAATGTTTAAGTTTACAGTAGAGACTTCATATTGGCCAAATAGGTCTTTGTAAAATTTAGTGATATATTTGGTCAATTCCTCATCCCCCTCTATCTCTCTCTCATCTTGACTTAGTGAAAATATTATGTTCTTTCTCCTTCTCCCATTCACTTTGGCATGGTAGTACTTGGTATTATTATCTCCATCTTTGATCTCTCTGTCTTTGTACCTTTGCAACCACTTCATCTCCTCTTGTTTAATTAGTCTCCCCAATTGGGCCCTTAATTATTTTTGTTCAATTCTATCAGCAACAGACATTCCTATTAATTTTGTCCTCTTATGTATCTCATCCAGTTTACACATGATATTTTTTTTAGTTTCCTGCATAATGCATCTGAATTCAGGATCCATCCTCTCACTTTTTATCTAAATATTCTCAGTTTGTTTTGCCAACTCTCTATGTTGTTTCCTATTATTTGGACATTCCACACTTTATATACATATTTTTAAATCCTTATTTAACCATCCAGGAATTTTCAAATCTAAATATTGCATTATTATTCAGTTTCTCTCCAAAGTCTACTACCAATGGTGTGTGGTTAGATAATTCTCTTTCCAAAGCTTGTACAATAGTTAAAGGGTAATGTTCTTCCTAATCAGGACAGATGAGAACTATGTCTAACGTTTCATATGTGGGGTCACTTTCATTATTGGCCCAAGTATATTTTCTCCCACCCAGGGTTAGCTCCAATGATCAATGCCAATGGGTTTGATTTTTTCATCACTTTTTCTGATAACATTAAAATCACCTCCTATCATCATTGGCATAGAAGAGTTGCTTTGATATACTCTGGACAATTCAGCTAGATATGCATTTTTGCCAGTAGTTTCAGCATCTCCAGAAACCACTATGAGATTCCATTCAAATTTGCTTTTTTGTCAAACACCAAAATTCTTATAAAATGAACCCCAATTTTCACATTGATGATATCAAAATTGAATTAATCCCCACTAGAATCCCACCAGATCTCCCCCTTGGTTGGGACCATTTCCATTCAAAATTTCTCCCACCACACAAATTGTGTAGTTCAGTTTTGGAGAAATTATCTTTAATAGTTTCCTGGATCCCAATAAAATCCAGTTTTCTATTATTTATATTTTCTCTAATAAAAATTTTCTTGTTGTCCTTTCCAATCCCTCTGACATTCCAAAACATACCTATAATTTTACTTTATTTTTATAAGTTTACCTTTTTTCCCAAGCACACTAGCTGTCTTCCCACAGGAGAACCCTGGTGAGTTCAAGCCAGTCTTTCTTGTCCTAGAAAAGAAGTTTTTTAGATGTGTAAAATGATCCATTTCTAGTTCAGCATCAGAATGATCTTCATGAGAACATAGTTCCTTGAGATCAACATCCCCAATGTCAGTGAGGTTAGATCCATCATGATGACCTTCCTCTTCTTTCTTTTGACAAATATGTTGCAAATAGAATTCTTTTCTGCATTGCTCCATCTTAGCTATGATATCTAAGTTAGTCTCAACCATATTAATAGAGCAACCTAGGCCAATTCCAATTTTGTCTGCCATAGCTAATAAGGAAACATCATGGCAATTTAGGTTATGCATCGTACCATAGTTATCTTTGGCAGCAGCTCTTTCCTTGGCCAGCTCCTTAATTTTAGCATCTTGTTTGTCTTCCAATCTCCCACATCTTCTAAGTTGTTCTTCCAATATGGTCTCACTATTTTATGTGTCATTGTTCCCTGTTTTCACTCCCACTTTTGTACCAAAGGAGACAGACTCATGACTAGCATTATAATCCACTGCCTCATTGTAGTTGTTGGGCTCATCATCCTTTCTATCAGTGCCCATATTCTTAGATTAGCATCAGTGATGTCCTCCATTTCTTTCTCTCTTCTTTCCCACATCTCAATTTTATCAGCACACCTGTCAATCACTCCCTGCTGTTTGTTAATAAGATCCATGAGAACTTTCTTATCTTGCTCTAGCTCCATGATCTTTTTCTCCTCTTTCATTCTGAGGGCTTTCTGTCTTGCTTTGTGTTCTTCAAGATCTATCACTTTTTTCATAATCATATCCAGATTAGCTTCTACCTTTTTCGTTGCCTCCATCTCCAAGGTTTGCTCTTTTTGTATCATTGCAATCTCCTCATTCTTCCTTTTCAGCTCCTCAAATTGTGCCAGTCCTAGGCTTCCCAGTGAGATCGTCTCTTTATTTCCAATCACATTATCCTCATCTCCTTTTGTGTCTCTTTCTCATGGCTCCTTCACTATTGTCTGCATCTGTTTCATCAATCACCTGTCTCTTATGTTCTCCATACCAACCTATTTCCACCACACTCTCTAGTTCTGGTACAATCCTATAGATCATCAACTCTTTGTCAGTGATCTCAGTGTAAGATGGTATTTTTTTTCATAGTCTCTTATTCCCACCTTAGCTCTGATCTTCTCTTCAGTAATTCTATTCATGTCAATTTCCACCACTGGCCCAAGAGTTGCAGCCACCTCACACATCCCAAAAAAGTTCCTAAAACATTCAGATATTTTCCCAAACTAGACCCAAACAGTGTGAAGTTTACCAACAGCATGTGAGTCAAAGCTCCATCCCTTCACATTAATCACAGCACCTAATCCCAGCAGTGTAAAATCTTTGCACTTGTTTAGTTCCACCAGTCTTCCTTTGTTTGGGGATCTAACCAAAAAGGCATTTTCTCCATGTTTTTTGCATCTCCATTGCCAGTTCCAGTTGACGATATAGTGCAGTCTGTCTATCAACTGTGTTTCATTGATCTCTCCAGACACTACAGTCATTATGGCCATTGGATTTGGGTTTTCAACCTTCAGAGCTTCCTTAGTACTTTGCACTAGCAACACACCCAGTCCCCTGGCTGCATACCCCACAAACTTAGGAACTGGCTTAATCCGCTTCAACCAATTGCAGTCATCAGTGATATGGTTCTTTTTCCCACAAATCAGACAGTGTCCAAGGGGGGAAGTCTTTTGTCAAGTGATTCGAATCCTTGCACTTATTTCACAGCACCTTGTTCACTCTTCCAATTCCTGGCCTCCCCCCATCCTGTGCATTTCTATTGTTATACCGTTCTCTGTCATTGGCACTAAATCCTCTCTGTCCTTGTGTTCCTCCTCCACTATTCACCATCACAGTCTCTCTCCCATGTTTCCCCTGATTCCTGGGCTCTGAATTTATCTTGTTTGCTTCACTTACTCTAGGATCAGCCGCCCCATGAGTCTGTCAAGTGCTAGACCCAGGTCTAAAACTGGCCTCATTACTAGGGAGGAGGTTAGCTTATGAGATTTGCACTAACAAAGCATTGAGCGGTACTTGTTGCTGTTGTAGCAGATCTTGTCCTCCTTTTCCTTGAGATCCAACAGAATCTCCCTGGCCAGCTCTAGTCTCTTCCACTTTTCCTTTGTTCTTGTTGTTTCAATCACTCCATCATCAACTTCTCCTCTGGCAGTTGAATCTTGTCTCATTTCTTGTCTTTCTTGAGTCCTCTAGTTCTCTCTCCCTCTAGCAAGATCTCTCCTCTCCTCCCACGGCATCTAGTTTTTGTGGTAATTCTCCCCTTCCTCTTTTCTTCTGTACTGCCACCCATCTCTCTCTCCCCTCTAATGAAATGACCACCTCCTCCACCAAATCATCCTCCAAATCGATGCATGTCTTCTTCTGCCCCAACGGTGCACTAGTAAACCCTAACTCTGGCTCCCCTCCCTCTCTGCCTTTTATATATAGTTCAGGGTTGGAATTAAGGTGGGAGAAGGAGCCTGAATGTCCTCTAGTTGGGATCAGATCCAGGGCCCAATTTTCCAAGGTATCATTAGGAATAATTTTTCTTACAGGTTGCTTTTTGTGATTCTACTGTCAACGACAGCATTAATCTGACAATTAGGAACAACCATGATATCAGCGTCAAAACCTATTTCAGACCAAAAGTCTGGTATATCATTTTTCCTCATCATTTTCTCTATGACCAATGTAACATCCATAATACATCTATTATATTCAGTACTTTCCCTAATCACTTTTCCTCCCACATCTTTCGAGCTTCTCCTATTCTGTTTTTGCTCATCTACATTATCCATATCATCCATTTTCACAATTTCCTTTTTCATTTTCTTTACTATGACTAATAGTCACTTTGTTTTGGCATGCATTCAAAAAATATTTCTGAGATATGGTAATTTTACCTCTCGGATCTGATGAGGTGCCATCCTCCTCACCAGACTCCTCCCCAGCCAGCAGCCAGAAGCGGCTGGCGGCAAGGGAGAAGCCTAGTCCTCCGCCGCGAACTTGGCCGCCTCCTGAAGACGCGGAGATCTGCGCGGAGAGTAGTTCTTCTCCTTCGTCTTCTTCTCTCCCCCTTGCTTCTCCATCTTCTGACTTGAGCTTCCAAGTAACCGCCAAGGGGATTGACAACCCTCTTATTTCCATTGGGTGCAAGTATTTGCTTTTGTGTGTGCAAGTGCTGCTAACGAGGTTCTGTGTGGTTCTCCTACTGGATTGATAACCTTAGTTCTTGCTACCTCTTGAGCTTGCGTTGGTTTTTCCCTTGAAGATGAAAGGGTAATGCAGCAAAGTAGCGTTAGTATTTCCCTCAGTTTTGAGAACCAAGGTATCAATCTAGTAGGAGACTACGCAACAAGCCACCGAATACCTGCACAAACAAACACCAACTTGCAACCAACAAAACAAAGGGATTGTCAACCCCTTCACGGTTATTCGCAAAGTGAGATCTGATAGAGATGGATAAACAGTAAATTAATATTTTTGGTATTTTTGGTTTATGGAACGGAAAGTAAAGATTGCAAAGTAAGTAAATCGGAAACTAAAAGAGTGGATCGAAGACTTATATGATGAAAAATACACCCGGGGGCTATAGGTTTCACTAGAGGCTTCTCTCAAGATAGAAATTATTACGGTGGGTGAACAAATTACTATTGAGCAATTGATAGAAAAGCGCAAAGTTATGACGATATCTAAGGCAATGATCATGAATATAGGCATCATGTCTGTGTCAAGTAGACCGAAACAATTCTACATCTACTACTATTACAACGCACATCGACCTCTATCCAGCATGCATCTAGAGTAGTAAGTTCATAAAGAACGGAGTAACGCCTTAAGCAAGATGACATGATGTAGAGAAATTAACTCAAGCAATATGATGAAAATCCAATCTTCTTATCCTCGATGGCAACAATACAATACAATACATGCCTTGCTGCCCCTACTATCACTGGGAAAGGACACCGCAAGATTGAACCCAAAGCTAAGCACTTCTCCCATTGCAAGAAAAACCAATCTAGTTGGCCAAACCAAATCGATAGTTCGAAGAGTCTTGCAAAGATATCAAATCATGCATATAAGAATTCAGAGGAGATTCAAATAATATTCATAGATAAGTTGATCGTAAATCCACAATTCATTGTATCTCCGCAAACACACCGTAAATGAGTACTACATCAAATAGATCTCCAAGAACATCGAGGAGAACTTTGTATTGAGAATCAAAGAGAGAGAGAGAAGAAGCCATCTAGCTACTAGCTATGGACCCATGGGTCTGAATAAACGACTCACGCTTCATCGGAGAGGCAATGGTGTTGATGTAGAAGCCCTCTGTGATCGATTCCCCCTCCGGCAGGATGTCAGAAAAGGCCGCAAGATGGGATCTCACAGGTACAGAAGGTTGCGGAGGTGGAAAAGTGGTTTTGTGGCTCCCCTGGATGTTTTTGGTGTATAAGAGTATATATAGGCGAAAGAATTAGGTTAGGGGAGCTACGAGGGGCCCACAAGGTCGGGGGGCGCGCCTCACCCCCTGGGCACGCTCTCCACCCTTGTGGCCGCCTCGAGGCTCCTCTGACTTGTACTCCAAGTCTCCTGGGTGTCTTCTGGTCCAAGAAAAATCATGGCGAAAGTTTTATTCCGTTTGGACTCCGTTTGGTATTCCTTTGTTGCGAAACTCTAAAACAAGGAAAAAACAGAAACTAGCACTAGGCTCTAGGTTAATAGGTTACTCCCAAAAATCATATATAATAGCATATCTATACCTACTAATAAAGCAAGGTGTGTTTCTCCAATTTTTTCATCCGTTCACCGTCGAAATTTATTTTTCTATCCGAGGTGGTACTAAATTTTTGTGCGTTCGTCTGTTTATTTATTTAACAACTCCAGATTTTCGTACTTGGGCCGCACACGCTGTGGCCCAGCCAAGCCTGCCTACTTATTTGCCTGCTGATGAAGCTGCAAAAACTCTATTTGACTCCCAATGCGGCAGATAGTCAGAGTTTCGCATAGGCCGCCCAAAATTGTCCCGGCCCGTTTCACTTTTCCTTCCAAATTTATTTTTTTACCTTATTTCGTAATTAAAACTTTTCAAACAAAGTTTTGTTTTTTAATATTTACAAAAAAATTCAGAATTAAAATATTGTGTTCCTGTTTTTATAAATGTTTGGAAAAAAATTCTCTTTCCGTTTTTTTCGAAACTCAGGACATATTAAAAAAATCCAAAATTTATTTGTGTTTTCCAAAATTGTATGGATTTAAACAAAACTCATTTAAGAAAAAATTACAAATTCAAAAAATATTCATATGTTAGTAAATTGTTCACAAATTCAAAATAATGTCCGCATTTAAAACACATTTTATAAAATTGTTCTGAATGCTCAAAACATGTTCCATTTTCAGAAGTCGGTCACTACTTCAATTTTTTTTGTATTTTCATAAAAGGTTAATGTCTTCAGAAAATGATGTCGTTTCAAATTGTGTTAATGTTTTTTTTTCAAAATGGATGGAATATTAAAATCATTACTCGTAATTTAAAAAATGTTCATTTTTCCAAGAATATTCGGCAATTCATATTTAAAAAATATTTTTATATAAATCTGACGTTGCAGTATGTTCCTAAATATTCATGCTGGCCATTGGTTAGCAGTAGGTGTTTGTTGCCATGGCTAGGAGCACGTGCTCAAGTCTTTAAGGTCATGTGCTCAATCGTTCAACCCGTCGTTTTTCTGAATTATTACCGTGCCTTGCAAACAATGGTTATTTCGGTGTCTGCCAATAACTGTCCCAGACTTGATCGGTTGTGCATTCCACACACTATGTGACGCAACTAGCGTCATATAGTAGCACCCATGCAGCCGCCCCAAGAAAAGCAAAAATATACATATAGATTTTGTTCCGTCCATTCCACACGTAGTTCCCCATTTTTTTTGTTTATCCCCAATTGGGCTTACCACACATTTCTTTTTCTGTCACAATGACAAGTAGCAAAAAATTAAGGGCGCGAGGGGATTGAACTATGACCTTCCCTATTGTGTCGACGGACAAAGCCAACTCAGCTAGCTTGCAATTATGGAATAGTCCCACCTTGGAATTTTATACTAAATCACACCACTTTTTATATGTCTCTAAGTTATCTGGAAATAAGAAGGTTGTGTGAGAATAATGAAGTTGTCCCGAGAATCATGTGCAGAACGAGGTACTCCACAAATTATTGTCGGAGGTAACTTGCACGTGTCAATGAAATACAATATTGCTGGTTGGCTATAGCCTATAACTAAAAAAATTGTGGGCACATGCTAATAAAAGAGAATATGTTGATTTTGCTCTAGTAATAAAAATTGTGGGCACATGAGCACAAAAATAGTTGAAGAGAATAAACCCTGATAATGAAGGGACATTCATGCCTGGTTATGAGCTAATTATGACAATCAAACAAAATTTATGCACTATAATTAATAATCCATCCAGTTACATCATCGTAGGAGAGAGTGCTCGAAGCAACCGTGCCTCGAAGATCGCCGTGTAGCAACAAAATGAGGATGCAACCACAACTCCGACTAGGTCAGAAACAATGTATATGACTATTTTAGAGTCATTCCTAGGTCTATAATTTTTGTAGCAAACTTACTTACAAATTATATTTGCAACACTGACAACAGCTCGGTTGATGGAGGAGGTAACTATAGGCGAGGCGCTAGCCAACGACACCCCGACGCGGCCAAGCACTACTACCGACTATCTCCTCCCATTATTGACGGCTGCCGCGCACATCGTTCCACTGACACAAGGTTGAACCACCACCGCCGACGATGACAGGAAGGAGGATAAGCGACAATATAAATCGGGTGTTGTGTTCACATAGAGGACATGGAAGAGTGTGTGTTCGGATGTGGGGAATGCTGTGATATTATTTTTCTCCCGTTGCAACGCACGGGCATATTTCCTAGTTAATGCATATAAAACATCCAAAACAGATAATATAATAGCATGGAACAATAAAAAATTATAGATGCGTTGGAGACGTATCAGTTCTTAACTGAGGGAAATACTTATCTCTACTCTCCTCTTCGAGGAAATCTCAACACAGATCACAAGTAGCGGGAAGAATTTCTGGCATCGTTGCCAAGGAGACATCAGCAAAACCTATCGAGTACCCTCGCACAAACTATTATCTACTTTCTCTTATTTTATTTTCCTTTGCGTCTTGTTTTCATCTCCCTTCTTCTAAAACAATTTTACGAAAAAACAAAAATATTTTTGGTTGCTCGTTTGTTTGCTTTGCCGCTATGTGTCAGGAAAACACCAAGTTGTGTGACTTTTCCAATACTAATAACATTGATTTTATTAGTTCTTCAATTGCTCCTCCCACCACTAGTGCGGAGTCATGTGATATTAATGTCGTTTTGCTAACTCTTGTTACGAAAAAACAATTTTCTGGTAGTCCTAATGAAGATGTTGCATCCCATCTTAATACTTTGTTTGAACTATGTGAGATGCAAAAGAAAATAGGTGTGAATAATGATATTATTAAGTTGAAATTATTTCCGTTCTCACTACGAGATCGTGCTAAAACTTGGTTTTCATCCTTGCCTCAAAAAAATATTGATTCTTGGGATAGATGTAAGGATACTTTTATTACCAAGTATTTTTCTCCCGCTAAGACTATTTCTCTTAGAAATCAAATCATGAATACCAAGCAACTTGAGAATGGACATGTTGCACAATCTTAGGAGAGAATGAAATTAATAATAAGAAATCGTCCCACTCATGGTTTAAGCTTATGGATAATTATAAATATATTATGTGGAACTAAACTTTGTTTATAGAAATCTTCTAGACTCTGCTGCAGGTGGTACTTTTATGAAAATTACATTGGGAGAAGCTACAAAACTCCTTGATAATATTATGGCAAATTATTTTCAATGGCACACCGAAAGAGTTCCAACAGGTAAGAAGGTAAATTCTGTCAAAGAAATTAATACTTTGAGTGATAAAATTGATGCTCTCATGAAAATGGTTGCTACTAGATCATACTGATGTGCCATTATCTACTTTGATTGAGCAAAATAATGATGCTATTGATGTGAATTTTGTCCCTAGAAATAATTTTCCATAACCTATTTACCTAGTGCCGAGTGCCATGAGTAGATTTCTGGACTTCACGAAGCACTTCCCCGCCATCCCTTAGGAGTTAAAACTCAAGACCGACACCGGCTGCACCCGGAGGGTGATGGTCTGGCTGATGAACGGCGGGATCACCCTTGATCAGGGTTGGGCCCCCTTCGCCAATGTTCACCACATCAAGATCAGCTACATGGTCATTTCTCAAGCAGCTGACTCCCAACACCCTAAAGGTGATCGCCTTCAACAACAAAGGCGTGGAGGTGGTGACGAAGTGCTAGACGCACGACGATGTCTTCGTCCTAAATGTCTAGATAGCTATCTTTGCGTGGATTGCTTGGTGAGTTGACTAACTTAATTGGTTGTTGAATGTTGATAGTCAACTCAAAGTGTCTGTTTAAGGTTGATAGTATGTTAAACTTGTTGGTATGCTATCTATGTCTTGCTTGTCAGTGTGCTTGTAACCTGACCACCTCCACGAGGTGGTTACCAGCCGACGTGCGTTGCATGTAACGAAACAACCTAAATTATGTTTTTACCTAAACAAGCTCACAACTGAACAACATGACTTTGTTTATTTGTAACCGGGCTAGAGGATATGCAGGCAATCAAACAACATGCAGATCATTGTTTTTAAGACTATATTGACTCAACTAGGCCTAATTGGAACAAATATGCAATGCAGGCAAGCAAACACGGGCAAGTGCACATTGCCATGATTTTTTGCCACTGTGGAACACTGCGTCCGGTGCATTTTTGTCGTGATTTATATTGTGGTGGTTTTTTGTTAATCAGCACACTTTTGCGGTGGCTTTACGCATTTCACTCCCTAGACGCGGCACGGTTGAGTGATTAGCGAGGTGGGTTGTGAACACCGTGGCGATCTCCCTAAACTAATCTCAAAATGCGCAAATCATTCGGCCTTTTGCCTCTCGGCGAAACTGCTCCCGGCTTGCTCCGACGTAGCGCGCTGTGCCCATGTGTAAAAAGGACCATGTGTAAAACGCCAAGGTCACTCGCGCTGGCCGGCACCGGGCGCGCGCGAGCGGTGCGCCGCCACCGCACCCGTCAGCTAGCGACAACGGCTCCAGCGGTCGGCCAACGCGCCCCACGCGCTCCGCTCCACCACCTACTGTACCGCACCAAAAGCCACCGCTTCCCTTCTCCTCTGCTCGGCGCACGCCTCCGTTCGCGTACCGACGGACGGGCGGGCGGACAGCGCAGCGCAGCTTCCGGCCACGCCACGCGTGGGCGTGGCTTCCTACCGTCCACGGATCCGCCGTCGATCTGGAGGGCCGACAAACGCCGCCCCGCTTTCCGCTGCCCACTGGATTAAGTACCACTCCCCTCACCCCGAGACAGTCAGCTTCACAGCCTTCACTACTCACTCACTCAAGCTCCCACTCCGATCCCCATCACCAACCCCTCCCACATGGTCATGGCTCCCCACCCACCGGTCCTCCTGCTACTGCTCCTCGCGCCGCTCCTCCTCTGCTCGCTGCTCCCCGATGCGGCGCGGGCGGCCGGCGCCGAGGACACCGGGGTGACCATCGTGCGCAAGGACGGCACGACCTGCACGCTCTGCGCCTCCTGCGGGAACCCCTGCAACCCCAACCCGGGATACAACTACCCGTCGCCACCTCCTCCGGCTCCGGTGACCCCCGCGGCGCCGGTGTACCCGCCTCCCACTTCCTACCCAGCTCCCTCCGGTGGAGGAGGCGGTGGCGGTGGCTACTTCTACCCTCCGCCCACCGGCGGGTACGGAGGAGGAGGCGGCGGCGGCGGGTCGCAAGGAGGACAAGGAGGAGGAGGTGGAGGCGGTGCGTACCCGACGCCCCCGCCGCCCAACCCGTTCCTGCCCTACTTCCCCTTCTACTACTACAGCCCGCCACCCCAGCTCAAGGGCTCGGCGCCGGCCGTCTCGTCGTCCGCCGCGGCGACGCTACTGCTGCTCGGGCTCTCCGGGCTGCTGCTGTGGTGAGGAGGACGACGGTGAGAACGCGAGGTAGATCTGCCGAGCTGACGCGCTCAGTGGATCCAATCAGCTGGCTGGCTGGCTGCATCTGCACTGCAGTAATTTCGATTTTATTTATTTATTCACCGCTGTAATTTTCTCTATTTTTTGCTCCTCCCTCCTCTCTGCTTCTGTGATTTATTGTGTGCCGGTATAGAACTATATAGGAGACCGTACCAAGTGTAAACCAAGGGCGACTAATAATAAAGCACCAGTGCTGTTTTATATAGATGGATCTGGTGATTAAGATGTCCATGCCAAAGGGAGGAAGCTGCTCATCTCTCTCTTTGATTGGTTGAGGCGTTGGCAAAACGAATGTGCATCATATGGATCCGATTACATGCAGAGGCCGGGGTCATCCTCCTTTCTAAAAAAAATGCTGACATCTCTATCTCTCACCGTGCTATGCTGGCGACAGCCCTTGCGTGTGCTGGTTAAGGTTTGCGCTGTTGGATGGCAGTTCTTCAGTTCTTGGGCTGGATGTGCAGCGTAGCTTTAGAATAAGAATCTCCTGACATTGGTGAAGAAAAACTGTGAGCTGTGAATGTGAATGTGAATGATGTTTGAGATTAGTTTTTACCTTGTTCTTGCTGCAAAATACAGTTGTGCAATACTAGCATTGAACGTCATTAAAGGAAAAGAAAAAATAGTGACGATGGACTTGGTCAAACATGCATGGTGCTCCTGCTCCTGCAGTTGGGAACACCCTGAGTTGTTCAGAGTCTCTATCGCTCTCTGGTACGCAAACAAGAACCTGCCGCTACCGTGCAGGCTTTCAAAACTGAATCTTGTACAAACAAAACAACACTCGAGTTCAGAGTCTCTCTCGCGCTAACAAAGGCACAACATGATTCCGGTGAACATGTCATGGTTCCGATGACATCTCTCACCGTGATATGGTGGCGTTGGCCCGTATGTGTCGATCTTGTTTAACATGTACTGGTCCCTATGGCATCTCTTTCTTTTTTCTATATCAGAAATATATATTTCTCAGTTATTAAATTTCTAAAATATTTACAAAGAATTCATTTAATAATAACATAGTAAGTACTCCCCCGTTCCTAAATATTTGTCTTTCTAGAGGTTTCAACAAGTGACTACATTCGGAGCAAAATAAGTGAATCTACACTCTAAAATATATCTATATACATCCCGTATGTGGTAACCATTTGAGATCTCTAGAAAGACAAATATTTAGGAACGGAGGGAGTATATTGGAAAGTGGGAAAATGTTCATTTACCTGAAAACGATATATTAGAAGTATTGATTTCACATTCAAAAAGTATTCAAAAATGCTCATATATATTTGTATTATATTAGCTCTTATCCGCTCCATTCCTTTCAACCTTCCTTCATGTCGAACATTACCGAAGTCAGTTACTCCTTCTTTACCCTGTTATGGGGAGTGAGCCTAGCTCATCTGGTTGGGGAAGTTGGATGTATAAACCCAACACCCAGGTTTAAATCATCACCGAGGTGAATTTAGATTCCTATTTATTCTTGAGGAGCAGATTTTCTGGTACTCACGCATTTATTGAGGACTAGGCTTGGTGTGTAACCGAGACTAAAAATCCAACGACTCATACTTAAAAGGTTGGATGCATCCCTAGTTGGTGCATAGGCCGGGGAAGTAAAATTCCCCCAATTTTAAGAGGCTTCGGTTTTATTCCGCCAGACTGGGTCGTAGGATCCCCATCGTGGACGTGAGTCATCTTCACCCCTCCCGATCTCCTCGGCTTCATCCTACACATCGATGGCGGCGGATCTCGGCGGTGTGGGATAGTGGAGACTCGGCATCCGATGGGTGGAGATGGACTCCCATAGGAGGACGATGTTGTCTGGCGTCGTGGTGGCGTGGCAGAGAGGCTTGGCAAGGTCAATGCATCAGTATCTGATGTGAGGATGGGTCGATGGATGAAGGAGGTGACGGCTGATGATCCACAAGTATAGGGGATCAATCATAGTCCTTTTGATAAGTAAGAGTGTCGAACCCAACGAGGAGCAGAATGAAATGACAAGCGGTTTCCAGGAAGGTAATTTCTGCAAGCACTGAAATTATGGTAACAAGTTGTTTGTTAGCAAGATAATTTGTAACAAGTAATGGGTAGCAATAGTAACAATTGGTGCTGAAAGGCAGCCCAATCCTTTTTTGGCAAACGACAGTACGGAGCGGTCTCTTATAATAAGCAAAGTGTTCTTGAGGACACACGGGAATTTCATCTAGTAACTTTCATCATGTTGGTTTGATTCAAGTTCGCTACTTTAAGAATTTGATATGTGGGTGGACCGGTGCTTGGGTGCTATTCTTACTTGAACAAGCCTCCCACTTATGATTAACCCCTCTCGCAAGCATCCGAAACTACGAAAGAAGAAATTAAAATAAAATCTAACCATAGCATTAAACATTTGGATCCAAATCAGCCCCTTACGGAATGGCATATAAACTAGGGCTTAAGATTTTGTCACTCTGGCAACCCATCATCTAATAACTACTCCAGAATGCATTCCCTTAGAAATCACCACCTTCGGTGGAATTTCACTTATATGATGAGGTTAAGGAGATGTCACTATATGAGTTTTGTCGGGTCTGTAAGATACCCTTTGCGGGCAGCATAGAGGAACCACGTCATAATGATGTGGAGGGATTTATTGATATGACTGTTGTAGGGGAAACGAGAAAAGTTTCCGATGCAAGGATTACTAGCATACATTTTCTTGTTCTACGTTACTTTGCAATATTTGCTAGCAGATGCTTAATTGGTCGTGGGAACAGTGGAAACCTTAGTGCCACTGATATTGTTATTTTGAGCCATGCCTTGTTTCGTGATACCACTTTCAGTTTAGGCGCTATTGTTACTAAACGGTTAAATCTGAACGTCACAAAGGGTCCCATCTTTGGAGGCATCTTTGCTCCGCGCCTTGCTACACACTTTAACATACCTATTAGGCATTATGAGAAAGAGGAAAAGTTGCTGCCTCCTATTTTTCTAGATTATAAGAGTATGGTAGCACATGATTTTATTGTTAAGGATAAGAAGAAGATGCTTAAGTATAGATTGATATTTGATAAAAACTACTATGAGATTATTACCTTGCCTGCTCCCTCTTTGTTTAACATATTTTCAGGCACGTACCTCGTGTTGCCAGAAACGGTTCATGCATACTGGAGCCTGACATCAGCTCCAGAACCTGAGCCGGAGCCACCACTTGATCCTTACCGTCAGTCTGTTTATCAGTGGGACCCGGTGGAGATTGCCAACCAGTGGCACCCAGAGGACACTCCTCCATACACCAGAGAGGGCAGCTTTGAGCCGTGGCCATAGACCAACATAAGCCAAAAGCCTAAACTTGGGGGAGTACATATTCCTCACTGACATTACATTCATGCCAGTTGCCGGTGCTCATACTTTTTCATTGTACTATCTATGCTAGTTTATTTTCTTTTCCAGCATTCTTCTTGTGTGTTTGAAAAACCTTAAGAAAAACCAAAAAAAATTAGTTGTAGCTTTTTTGCTAGTTTACTTTCCATGCATGTAGTAGTATTAATTAAAAGAAGACCCAAAAAGATTTCTCGTTCTTCTTTTGCTTGTTGGGAGCTTTTCCGTGTAAATTGTTTTATTTCTTTTCTTTGGGGGTTGAGAGGAGAAGACCATGATGAAAATGTTGAGTGGCTCTCATATGCATTATTGTCTTCTCCCATATTACCTTGTCTTCTCCCATGTATTAAATTCTTGCAAATTCCGGCTCAGTCCAATGCACATGCACTATTATTACTATCCACACCGTTCGGTCGTGCAAGTGAAAGGAAATAATGACGATATATGATGAACTGATTGAGATGAGGAAAGCTGGTATGAACTCGACCTATCTTGTTTTTGTAAATATGATTAGTTCATCGTTTCTGATTCAGCCTATTATGAATGAAACATGTTTGCAATGACAATTAGAGATTATAGTTGCTCATGCCATGCTTAATTATCTAGGAGTTGATAATGGTTTACCTTGCGTGCCAACATGGTATTAAAATGGTTGTGATGTGGTATGATAGGGTGGTATCCTCCTTTGAACAATTCGAGTGGCTTGACTTGGCACATGTTCACGCATGTAGTTGAAACAAAATCAACAAAGCCTCCACGATATTTATGTTCACGGTGAATTATATCCTACTCATACTTGCATTCAGTGTTGATTAATTTTAATGCGTGTTCATGACTTTTGTCGCTCTCTAGCAGGTCGCTTCCTAGTCTCTTTCTAGCCTTCACTTGTACTAAGCGGGAATACTACTTGTGCATCCACTTCCATAAACCCTAAAAGTTATTCCATATGAGTCCACCATACCTTCCTACATGCGGTATCTACCTGCCGTTCCAAGTAAATTTGTATGTGCCAAACTCCAAACCTTTAAATAAAATTATGTTTTGTATGCTCAAATAGCTCATGTATCAACTAGGGTTGTCTATATCTTCCATGCTAGGCGGGTTATTCTCAAGAGGAGTGGACTCTGCTCCTCATTCACGAGAAAATATGGCTGGTAACCGGGATGCCCAGTCCCATGCTTAAATTAAAATAATTGCAAACAAAACTCCCCCAGGATTGTTGTTAGTTGGAGGCACCCGTTGTTTCGGACAAGCCATGGATTGATGTTTGTTGATGGTAGGGGGAGTATAAACTTTACCATTCTGTTTGGGAACCACCTATAATGTGTGTAGCATGGAAGATATCGAGATCACTTGGTTGTTATGTTGACAATGAAAGTATACCACTCAAAATATTATTCATCTCTATTTCAAAATCGAGCTCTGGCACCTCTACAAATCCTTGCTTCCCTCTGAGAAGGGCCTATCTATTTAATTTTATGTTGAGTCATCATCCTCTTATTAAAACGCACTAGTTGGAGAGCACCGCTGTCATTTGCATGCATTACTATTAGTTTACATTGAGTATGACTGTGACTGGATCTCTTTTACCATGAATTACAATGTTTAGTCAGTCCTTGATCTTCAGAGGTGCTCTGCATTTATGTTTTGTGGTCTCAAAAAGGGCTAGCGAGCAACCATCTTGTTATATCATATCATCATTGTTTTGAAAAAAGTGTTGTCATCCGAGATTTACTATTATTGCTCGCTAGTTGATTATGCCATTGATATGAGTAAACATGAGACCTAAATGTTATTGTGAATATGGTTACTTCATAATCTTTGCTGAAAACTTGAATGCTGGCTTTACATATTTACAACAAGATCAAACAGAGTTTGTAAAAGTTTTTCTTTATCACTTTCAGTTTGTCAACTGAATTGCTAGAGGACAAGCAAAGGTTTAAGCTTGGGGGAGTTGATACGTCTCCATCGTATCTACTTTTCCAAACACTTTTGACCATGTTTGGACTCTAACTTGCAACTCGGACTGACGTTGTTTTCAGCAGAATTGCCATGGTGTTATTTTTGTGCACAAACAGAAGTTCTCGAAATGACCTGAAACTTCACGCAGAATATTTTTGGAATATACAAAAAATACTGCCGAAAGAATCAACATCAGGGGGCCCACAACCTATCCACGAGGGTGGGGGCGCGCCGACATCCCTGGGGCGCGACCCCTATCTCGTGGCCCCCCGAGGCTCCACTGACCTCAACTCCAAATCTATATATTCACGTTCGGGGAGAAAAAATCAGGGAGAAGGATTCATCGCGTTTTATGATACGGAGCCGCCGCCAAGCCCTAATCTCTCTCGGGAGGGCTGATCTGGAGTCCGTTCGGGGCTCCGGAGAGGGGAATCCGTCGCCATCATCATCATCATCATCAACCTTCCTCCATCACCAATTTCATGATGCTCACCGCCGCGCGTGAGTAATTCCATCATAGGCTTGCTGGACGGTGATGGGTTGGATGAGATTTACCATGTAATCGAGTTAGTTATGTTAGGGTTTGATCCTTGGTATCCATTATGTTCTGAGATTGATGTTGCTATGACTTTGCTATGCTTAATGCTTGTCACTAGGGCCTGGTGCCATTATTTCAGATGTGAACCTATTATGTTTCCATGAATATATGTGAGTTCTTGATCCTATTTTGCAGGTCAATAGCACCTACTATGTGTTATGATCTGGTAACCCCGAAGTGACAATAATCGGGACCACTCCCGGTGATGACCGTAGTTTGAGGAGTTCATGTATTCACTAAGTGTTAATGCTTTGTTCCGGTACTCTATTAAAAGGTGGCCTTAATATCCCTTAGTTTGCAATAGGACCCCCGCTGCCACGGGAGGGTAGGACAAAAGATGCCATGCAAGTTCTTTTCCATAAGCACGTATGACTATATTCGGAATACATGCCTACATTACATTGATGAACTGGAGCTAGTTCTGTGTCACCCTATGTTATAACTGTTGCATGAGGAATCACATCCAACATAATTCTCCATCACTGATCCATTGCATACGAGCTTTTCATATATTGTTCTTTGCTTAGTTACTTTTCCATTGCCACTATTACAATCACTACAAAACCAATACTTTTACTTTTGGCACCGTTACCGTTGCTTCCATATTACTTCGCTACTAAATACTTTGCTGCAGATATTAAGTCTTTCAGGTGCGGCTGAATTGACAACTCAACTGTTAATACTTGAGAATATTCTTTGGCTCCCCTTGTGTCGAATCAATAAACTTGGGTTGAATACTCTACCCTCGAAAACTGTTGTGATCCCCTATACTTATGGGTTATCAAGACTATTTTCTGGCGCCGTTGCCGGGGAGCATAGCTTTATTCTTTGAGTCACTTGGGATTTATATCTGTTGATCACTATGAGGAGCTTCAAATATGAAAGAACCAAGAGTTTTCCCTCAACTACGAGGGGAGGTAAGGAACTTCCGTCTAGCTCTGCACTTGCTACACCTTCTGTTATGAGTAAACTTGCGACACCTACACCTTCTGATATGTCGCATGTTATTGATGATGATGCTTCTGCTATGCATGATGCTTATGATGAAACTACTTCTATGCTTGATAATATTGTGCCATTAGGTGAATTTCTTGAGGAACAACTTTCTAGGGTTAGAGAGAATGAAATTCTTGAAACTGATAATATTGATGAAAGTGATGATGAAGATTCTCCCCTAGATATGAATTGCATGTTGTGCCTGAGGGTTATGTTATGGATGAAGAAACTGCTAGAGACTTTTTAGCTTGCAATGATAGATATGATCTTAAGAAAATGTTAGCTAAGCTGAAAGAAAAATCCTCGAATGCTAGAATGAAACATGACCCTTCTTTTGCTACTTCACCTATATGTATCTGTGATGAGGATTATGATTTCTCTGTCGATCCTGAGTTAATTACTTTGGTTGAATCTGATCCTTTCCATGGTTATGAAACTGAAAATATTGTGGCACATCTTACTAAGTTGAATGACATAGCCACCCTTTTTACTCATGATGAGAAAACTCGCTATTACTTTATCCTTAAGTTATTTCTGTTCTCATTAAAGGGTGATGCTAAAATATGGTTTAATTCTCTTGATCCTGATTGTGTGCGTAGTCCACAAGATATGATTTATTACTTCTCTACTAAATATTTCCCCGCTCATAAGAAACAAGCTGTCTTAAAGGAAATATATAATTTTGTCCAAATTGAAGAAGAGAGTCTCCCACAAGCTTGGGGAGGCTTCTCCGATTACTCAATGCTTTGCCCGATCATCATCTCAACAAAAATGAAATACTTGATATCTTTTAGAATGGACTAATCGATGCTTCCAGAGACCACCTGGATAGTTGTGCTGGTTGTGTTTTCAGGGAAAGAACTATTGAACAAGCTGAATTGCTATTGAATAATATGTTGAGTAATGAAAATGATTGGACACTTCCTAAACCAATTCCTAAGCCAACTCCGAAGAAAAGGGGTATTCTATTTCTCAGTCCTGAAGATATGCAAGAGGCAAAGAAATCTATGAAAGAAAATGGTATTAAAGCTGAAGATGTTAAGAATTTACCACCTATTGATGAAATACACGGTCTTGGTAACCCGACATAGGTAGTAAAGGTAAATTCTCTCAATAGATTTGATGAAGGTGATATTACTCGTAATAAGTCTGCTAGCCAATGCTTGGATGAGTTTGATAATTTTATTGTTAAGCCAGAAAACTTCAATGCTTATGTTGGTAGACAATTGAAATGCAATGCTTATATGATTGAACACTTGAGTGATTATATGTCTAGAGTTAAAGGTGAACTTAAACTTATTAGTAAACATGCTTCTATTGTTACCACTCAAGTAGAACAAGTGCTTAAAGCTCAGAATGATTTGCTCAATGAATTAGATAATAAGAAAAATAATAATGCTATTAGGGTTGTGACTAGAGGGGGTAAAATGACTCAGGAACCTTTGTATCCTGAAGGCCACCCTAAGAGAATAAAGCAAGATTCTTAGAGAACTAGTGTTGATGCACCTAGTTCTTCTAAGAAGAAGAAAAAGAAAAATGATAGGACTTTGCATGCTTCTAGTGAACATGTTGTTGACACACCTGAGAATCCCAATGATATTTCTGTTTCTGATCCTGAAACACAATCTGGTAATGAACATGAACTTAGTGATAATATTAATGATGATGCTCAACCTAGCAATAACAATGATGTAGAGATTGAACCTGCCGTTGTTCTTGATAACCCACAATCAAAGAATGAACGTTATGATAAGAGAGACTTCGTTGCTAGGAAGCACGGTAAAGAAAGAGAACCATGGGTTCAGAAACCCATGCCTTTTCCTCCTAAACCATCCAAGAAAAAGGATGATGAGGATTTTGAGCGCTTTGCTGAAATGATTAGACCTATCTTTTTGCGTATGCGTTTGACTGATATGCTTAAAATGAATCCTTATGCTAAGTACATGAAAGATATTGTTACAAATAAAAGAAAGACACCGGAAGCTGAAATTTCCACCATGCTTGCTAATTATACTTTGAAGGGTGGAATACCAAAGAAACTTGGAGATCCAGGGGTACCAACTATATCATGCTCCATTAAAAGAAACTATGTTAAAACTGCTTTATGTGATCTCGGAGCCAGTGTTAGTGTTATGCCTCTCTCTTTATATCGTAGACTTGATTTGAATAAGTTGACACCTACTGAAATATCTTTGCAAATGGCTGATAAATCAACTGCTATACCTGTCGGTATTTGTGAGGATGTCCCTGTTGTGGTTGCAAACGCTACTATTTTAACAGACTTTGTTATTCTCGATATTCCCGAGGACGATAGTATGTCGATTATCCTTGGTAGACCCTTTTTGAATACTGCAGGGGCTGTTATTGATTGCAACAAAGGCAATGCCACTTTTTATGTTAATGGTAATGAGCACACGGTACACTTTCCAAGGAAACAGCCTCAAGTCCAAAGTATAAATTCTTTTGGAAAAACTTCAACCATTATTATTGGAGGTTTTGAATTTCCTCTTCCTACTGTCAAGAAGAAATATGATGTTCTTATTGTTGGGGATGTGCATATCCCAGTTGAGGTAACTTAGTGTTATTCAAAAATTCTCCGGTTTCATGTTATTCGGAAAGAGTTTGTTAACAAGACTTGATCAACCTTGTTAGTGGATTCCTTTTGATGAGCATGAGATGGATGAAGTCAGAAAGCACAACTCTCTGTACCCTCCTTTTACTTTCTGTTATTTAGATTAAATAAAGCAAAAATAGTATTTTCTATCTGTTTTCTGAATTATCCTTGCAATAAAAAAATACCCCGAAAATAAAAGTTCTCCAAATGCCCTGAAAATTTTATATGATTTTTTCTAGAATATTTAAGAATTATTGGTACTAAGAACACACCAGGGGGCCTCACCACCTGGCCACGAGGGTCCAGGGCACACCCACCCCGTAGGGCGCGCCCCCTGCCTCGTGGACCCCACATGGGGCCCATCCACTTATTCTTGCACCCACACACTCCGTCTTCCTCCAGAAAAATCCTCCACCAACTCATCTTGCTGCCATTTTCGATCTCCTTGCTCAAAGCTCCATTCACAAAACTGCTTTGGGGGATTGTTCTTCGAGAAACAAAATGATGAAGAGATTGTTGAGGGGCTCTTCGAGCCGAAGCTCGAAGGATAAGCAAAGTGAAGAGAATAAGAAGCCCAAATACAATCTCCCTCGCACTACGGAAGTTTGGCCATGCGAATGGCCTTGTGATGAGTTCTTGAGAGCAGTCGGTATATATGAGGACTTTTATTATGTGGCTGAGAATGCAGGCCTCGTCGACTTCCACCGCGACCAGTGCGAACAGTATCTCCTCCTCACTAATTTTTTTGTGCAATTTTTTTACTTTCATGCTAAGAAATCACCACCTTCGGTGCAATTTCACTTATATGATGAGGTTAAGGAGATGTCACTATATGAGTTTTGTCGGGTCTGTAAGATACCCTTTGCGAGCAGCATAGAGGAACCACATCGTAATGATGTGGAGGGATTTATTGATATGATTGCTGTAGGGGAAATGAGGAAAGTTTACGATGCAAGGATTACTAGCATACATTTTCCTGTTCTACGTTACTTTGCAATATTTACTAGTAGATGCTTAATTGGTCATGGGAACAGTGGAAACCTTAGTACCCCTGATATTGTTATTTTGCGCCATGCCTTGTTTCGTGATACCACTTTCAGTTTAGGCGCTATTGTTGCTAAACGGTTAAATCTGAACCACACAAAGGGTCCCATGTTTGGACGCATCTTTGCTTCGCGCCTTGCTGCACACTTTAACATACCTATTAGGCATTATGAGAAAGAGGAAAAGTTGCTGCCTCCTATTTTTCTAGATTATAAGAGTATGGTAGCACATGATTTTATTGTTAAGGATAAGAAGAAGATGCTTAAGTATAGATTGATATTTGATAAAAACTACTATGAGATTATTACCTTTCCTTCTCCCTCTTTTTTTAACATATTTTCAGGCACGTACCTCGTGTTGCCGGAAGCCGTTCATGCATACTAGAGCCTGACATCAGCTCCAGAGCCGGAGCCACCACTTGATCGTTACCGCCAGTGTCTTTATCAATGGGACTCGGAGGAGATTGCCAACCAGTGGCACCAAGAGGACACTCCTCCGTACACCAGAGAGGCCAGTTTTGAGCCGTGGCCATAGACCAACTTAAGCCAAAAGCCTAAGCTTGGGGGGAGTATGTATTCCTCACCGACATTACATTCATGTTCACACATTCATGCCAGTTGTCGGTGCTCATACTTTTTCATTGTACTATCCATGATAGTTTATTTTATTTTCCAGCATTCTTCTTGTGTGTTTGAAAAACCTTAAGAAAAAACGAAAAAAATTAGTTGTAGCTTTTTAGCTAGTTTACTTTCCATGCCTGTAGTAGTAATTAAAAGAAAACCCAAAAAGATTTCTCGTTCTTCTTTTGCTTGTTGGGAGCTTTCCCGTGTAAATAGTTTTATTTCTTTTATTTGGGGGTCGAGAGGAGAAGACCATGATGAAAATGTTGAGTGGCTCCCATATGCATTATTGATCTGACAAAGAGACCATATTACCTTGTCTTCTCCCATGTATTAAATGCCTGCAGATTGTAGCTTAGTCCAATGCACTTGCACTATTATTATTATCCACACCGTTCGGTCATGCAAGTGAAAGGAAATAATGACGATATATGATGGATTGATTTAGATGAGAAAAACTGGTATGAACTCGACCTCTCTTGTTTTTGTAAATATGATTAGTTCATCATTCCCGATTCAGCCTATTATGAATGAAACATGTTTGCAATGACAATTAGAGATTATAGTTGCTCATGCCATTCTTAATTAGCTAGGAGTTTATAATGGTTTACCTTGCGTGCCAACATGCTATTAAAATGGTTGTGATGTGGTATGATAGGGTGGTATCCTCCTTTGAACGATTCGAGTGGCTTGACTTGGCACATGTTCATGCATGTAGTTGAAACAAAAACAACATAGCCTCCATGATATTTATGTTCATGGTGAATTATATCCTACTCATGATTGCATTCAGTGTTGATTAATTTTAATGCATGTTCATGACTGTTGTTGCTCTCTAGCTGGTCGCTTCCCAGTCTCTTTCTAGCTTTCACTTGTCCTAAGCGGGAATACTGCTTGTGCATCCACTTCCATCAACCTCAAAAGTTATTCCATATGAGTGCACATACCTTCCTATATGCGGTATCTACCTGCCGTTCCAAGTAAATTTGTATGTGCCAAACTATAAACCTTCAAATAAAATTATGTTTTGTATGCTCGAGTAGCTCATGCATCAACTAGGGCTGTCTATATCTTCCATGCTAGGCGGGTTATTCTCAAGAGAAGTGGACTCTGCTCCTCATTCACGAGAAAATATGGCTGGTAACCGGGATGCCCAGTCCCATGCTTAAATTAAAATAATTGCAAACAAAACTCCCCTAGGATTGTTGTTAGTTGGATGCACCCGTTGTTTCGGACAAGCCATGGATTGATGTTTGTTGGTTGTAGGGGGAGTATAAACTTTACCATTCTGTTTGGGAATTGCCTATAATGTGTGTAGCAATGGAAGATATCGAGATCACTTGGTTGTTATGTTGACAATGAAATTATACCACTCAAAATATTATTCATCTCTATTTCAAAATCGAGCTCTGGCACCTCTACAAATCCTTGCTTCCCTCTGAGAAGAGCCTATCTATTTACTGTTATGTTGAGTCATCATCCTCTTATTAAAAATCACTAGATGGAGAGCACCGCTGTCATTTCCATGCTTTACTATTAGTTTACATTGAGTATGACTGTGACTGGATCTCTTTTACCATGAATTACAATGTTTAGTTAGTCCTTGATCTTTGTGGTGCTCTGCATTTATGTTTTGTGGTCTCAGAAAGGGCTAGTGCGATACCACCTTGTTATATCATATTATTATTGTTTTGAGAAAGTGTTGTCATCCGAGATTTACTATTATTACTCACTAGTTGATTATTCCATTGATATGACTAAAAATGAGACCTAAATGTTATTGTGAATATGGTTAGTTCATAATCTTTGCTGAAAACTTGAATGCTGGCTTTACATTTTTACAACAAAAAGATCAAATGGAGTTTGTAAAAGTTTTTCTTTATCACTTTTAGTTTCTCAACTAAATTTCTTGAGGACAAGCAAAGGTTTAAGCTTTGGGGAGTTGATACGTCTCCATCGTATCTACTTTTCCAAACACTTTTGACCTTGTTTGGACTCTAACTTGCATGATTTGAATGGAACTAACCCGGACTGACGCTATTTTCAGCAGAATTGATGGTGTTATTTTTGTGTAGAAACAAAAGTTCTCAGAGTGAACTGAAACTTCACGGAGAATATTTTTGGAATATATAAAAAATACTGGCGAACGAATCAATGTCAGGGGCCCACACCCTGTCCACGAGGGAGGGGGGCGCGCCCCCCTGTCTCGTGGGCCCCCTGAGGCTCCACTGAACTCAACTCCAACTCTATATATTCACGTTCGGGGAGAGAAAAATCAGGGAGAAGGATTCATCACGTTTTACGATATGGAGCCACAGCCAAGCCCTAATCTCTCCCGAGAGGGCTGATTTGGAGTCCGTTCGAGGCTCCGGAGAGGGGCATCCGTCGCCATCATCATCATCAACCTACCTCCATCACCAATTTCATGATGCTCACCGCCGTGCGTGAGTAATTCCATCGTAGGCTTGCTGGGCGGTGATGGGTTGGATGAGATTTATCATGTAATCGAGTTAGTTTTGTTAGGGTTTGATCCCTAGTATCCATTATGTTCTGAGATTGATGTTGCTATGACTTTGCTATGCTTAATACTTGTCACTAGGGCCCGAGTGCCATGATTTCAGATCTGAACCTATTATGTTTCCATGAATATATGTGAGTTCTTGATCCTATTTTGCAAGTCAATAGTCACCTACTATGTGTTATGATCCGGTAACCCCGAAGTGACAATAATCGGGACCACTCCCGGTGATGACCGTAGTTTGAGGAGTTCATGTATTCACTAAGTGTTAATGCTTTGTTCCGGTACTCTATTAAAAGGAGGCCTTAATATCCCTTAGTTTTCAATAGGACCTATGTCATGCAAGTTCTTTTCCATAAGCACGTATGACTATATTCGGAATAAACGCCTACATTACATTGATGAACTGGAGCTAGTTCTGTGTCACCTTATGTTATAACTGTTGCATGAGGAATCACATCCGACATAATTATCCATCACTGATCCATTGCCTACGAGCTTTTCATATATTGTTCTTTGCTTAGTTAATTTTCCGTTGCCACTATTACAATCACTACAAAACCAATGTTGTTACTTCTGCCACTGTTACCATTACTTCCATATTACTTTGCTACTAAATACTTAGCTGCAGATATTAAGACTTTCAGGTGCGGTTGAATTGATAACTCAACTGTTAATTCTTGAGAATATTCTTTGGCTCCCCTTGTGTCGAATCATTAAATTTGGGTTGAATACTCTATCCTCGAAAACTGTTGCGACCCCCTATACTTGTGGGTTATCATGACGCAACAGAGCTTATAAACAACACTTGACGCCTCTCAGCTAGTGATGTCTACTACACAACCTTCTTCTTGTAGACGTTGTTGGGCCTCCAAGTGCAGAGGTTCGTAGGACAGTAGCAAATTTCCCTCAAGTGGGTGACCTAAGGTTTATCAATCCGTGGGAGGTGTAGGATAAGGATGGTCTCTCTCAAACAACCCTGCAACCAAATAACAAAGAGTCCCTTGTGTCCCCAACACACCCAATACAATGGTAAATTTTATAGGTGCACTAGTTCAGCAAAGAGATGGTGATACAAGTGCAATATGGATGGTAGATGTAGGTTTTTGTAATCTGAAAATATAAAAACAGCAAGGTAACTAATGATAAAAGTGAGCAAAAATGGCATTGCAATGCTAGGAAACAAGGCCTAGGGTTCATCCTTTCACTAGTGCAAGTTCTCTCAGCAATAATAACATAATTGGATCATATAACTATCCCTCAACATGCAACAAAGAGTCACTCCAAAGTCACTAATAGCGGAGAACAAACGAAGAGATTATGGTAGGGTACGAAACCACCTCAAAGTTATCCTTTCTGATCGATCTATTCAAGAGTCCGTAGTAAAATAACATGAAGCTATTCTTTCCGTTCAATCTATCATAGAGTTCTTACTAGAATAACACCTTAAGACACATATCAACCAAAACCCTAATGTCACCTAGATACTCCAATGTCACCTCAAGTATCCGTGGGTATGATTATACGATATGCATCACACAATCTCAGATTAATCTATTCAACCAACACAAAGAACTTCAAAGAGTGCCCCAAAGATTCTATCGGAGAGTCAAGACGAAAACGTGTGCCAACCCCTATGCATAAGTTCACTAGGTCACGGAACTCGCAAGTTGATCACCAAAACATACATCAAGTGGATCACGTGATATCCCATTGTCACCATAGATAAGCACATGCAAGACATACATTAAGTGTTCTCAAATCCTTTAAGACTCAATCCTATAAGATAACTTCAAACGGAAAACTCAATTCATCACAACAGAGTAGAGGGGGAGAAATATCATAGGATCCAACTATAATAGCAAAGCTCGTGATACATCAAGATCGTGCCGACTCAAGAACACGAGAGAGAGAGAGAGAGATCAAACACATAGCTACTGGTATAGACCCTCAGCCCTGTGGGTGAACTACTCCATCCTCGTCATGGAGAGCACCGGGATGATGAAGATGGCCACCTGACAGCGATTCCCCCCCTTTGGCAGGGTGCCGGAACGGGTCTAGATTGGTTTTCGGTGGCTACGGAGGCTTCTGGCGGCAGAACTCCCGATCTATTCTATTCTCTGATGTTTTTAGGGTATATGGACATTTATAGGCGAAAGAGGTCGGTCAGGGGAGCCACGAGGGGCCCACGAGGGTGGGGGCGCGCCCAGGGGGGTAGGGCGCGCGTCCCTGCCTCGTGGCTTCCTCGAAGCTTCCCTAACTTCTACTCCAAGTCTCCTGGGTTGGTTCTGTTCCAAAAATAACTCTCCCGAAGGTTTCATTCCGTTTGGACTCCATTTGATATTCCTTTTCTTCGGAACACTGGAATAGGCAATAAAACAACATTTTGGGCTGGGCCTCCGGTTAATAGGTTAGTCCCAAAAATAATACAAAAGTGTATAATAAAGCCCATAAACATCCAAAACGGGTAATATAATAGCATGGAACAATAAAAAATTATAGATACGTTGGAGACGTATCAACTAGCGAGGTGGGACTAAACATCCCATCGCGCCAGCACAAGGCCTTTGGTCCCGGTTGGTAGCACCAACCGGGACTAAAGGGGGGCATTGGTCCCGGCTCGTGGCACCAACCAGGACCAATTCCCCCCTTTAGTCCCGGTTGGTGCCACCAACCGGGACCAAATGACTCTGTTTTCCGCCCTTTGGGCTGCTGAAAACTGACCTTTGGTCCCGTTTAGTGGCACCAACCGGGACTAAAGGGGGGCATTGGTCCCGGTTGGTGCCACGAACCGGGACTAAAGGCTTTCCTATATAAGTAGCACTTAGGAGTTTTTCAGCAAGTTCTCACATTCTCCCCGACGCCGACGCCCTGCCCCTCGATGCCGACGCCCTGCTCCTCGTAGCTGTCATCGTTGCCGCGCCTTGCTCCGCCGCCGCCCGATCCTCGTCGCTGTCGCAGCGCCCTGCCCCGAGCTCGTCCTTGTCATCGCCGCCCTAGAGCCCGCTCCTCGTCGCCGACACGTCCTTGCTATGAGCGTTGCCCCGATCCCCTGCTGCTGCTCCTATTCCCGCTAGTACTAGTTGCCGACCCCGACGCCTTGCCGCCGACCCCAATTCCATTGGCGGCGAGCCGCTGACCAAGGGGGTCCAGGTGACTCAAAGGAAGTGACGCCGTACGGGAGAGAGGAAGATGAGGAGTGCATGGCATCGATTCCCCCCTCTGTCCAAATTTTCCTGAATTTACTGAATTTTTTGATAGTGCTAAATAGTGCACATCAAGTGTACGATGAAATGCCAAAGGGCTCTATGAATTTTAGGAATTTTTGAGAATTTTTTTGGTGAGGTGTTAATGCACAAAAGAGAGTTTGGCAAAGTTTGAGGATTTTTTGTCCAATTTAAATTGCGCTTTGACCAAGGAGTTTGAATCTGGTCCAAATTTGAACTGAATGAAATTTGAACTATAGAACCAAATGTTTTTGGCGGAATGGGTTGTGGGTACTGTCAAATAGATGGAGTAATTTTTGTGGGTGCAAAAGAATTGGGGAGAATATAGCTCCTTTGCAAATCAAAGGAAATATGAATAATTGAAATTCCATCTTTGGAATTTATTAAATATAAGAAAAATATTTACATGGTTAGAGGTATTTGCAAAGTTAGAGATATTCATGATCAAAGTCATTTTTAGGGAAATTTGCATAGGTCATTAATCAAAGTTAGAGATATTTGCATATATAGGTTATTATAAAAGTTGACCAAAGACATTTTTTAGAGAAATTTGCATAGAGAATTTTTTAGAGAACTGGTGGAGTTCACAACAACAAAGTGAGGCCGAGAACCAAATAACATATGCATGCATACATATATAATAGAAAACTCCTAGATGACTCCAGTAAGAAGAGAATCTTTTTTAGGTTTTTTTAGATAGAGAAACAAATGTTAAAATTTGCATATGATGAGTGGTTACTTCATCATGATGATCTTGATAAAAAATTGAAAAATAAAATTGTGGTGACCTAATAATTTTTGTCACTTGGTGGAATTATAGGATTTGTGGTGTTGCATCTCCGTGGAGTGATCGTGGACGTTGGAGTTGTTGGTCCCTGATCATCCTTCCGTTGTTTGACAAAAGGTGTCCATTTGTTGTATAAACATAACCCCGATAACTTCAATTCACCTCGGGCTTATATATTTTTGTGAGCATAGAAATTTTTGTAACATGTATGTGTTTGATCACCACGGGCTTATATACTTGATTGGACTATGGAGTGCATATATATTTAGTAACATCAATATTAGTGAATGATATCAGATTGTTGGGCACCGCGGAGAGTTGTGAGAGGAGTTTTGTAACATAGGTATATTGGACAATTGATCTTCATATAAATGAAGCATAAAAGATTAGCAAGCAGTTTAACAATCACTTAGAAATTTTCATGTTGTAGGAGTACATGTAATAAAAATTAGAGTTGTTCATTCACTTAGAATTTTTCATGTTGTTCATTGACTTAGACATGAGGGGGGACATCGATCAATCCCCTCCCGCCCCTACACGATAAACTGTCGAGGCCACCCAAACCCTAAGAAAGAGCGTTGTCGATCTCCTACCCGTTGTCGGTGTCAAAACCGGTGGATCTCGGGTAGGGGTTCCCGAACTGTGCGTCTAAGGTTGATGGTAACAGGAGACAGGGGAAACGAAGTTTTACCCAGGTTCGGGCCCTCTTGATGGAGGTAATACCCTATGTCCTGCTTGATTGATATTGATGAGTATGGGGGTTACAAGAGTTAATCTACCATGAGATCGTAATAGCTAAATCCTAGAAGTCTAGCCTGTCAGATTATGATTGCCTCTACGGACTAAACCCTCCGGTTTAGATAGACACCGAAAGGGACTAGGGTTGTACAAAGTTGGTTACAGAGAAAGGAATTTTCATATCCGCACGCTAGGCTTGCCATCCACACCAAGGAGAGTCCCATCTGGACATGGGAGAGAGTCTTCTGTCTTGTATCTTCATAGCCCATTAGTCCGGCCTATGTCACATAGGCCGGACGCCCGAGGACCCCTTAATCGAGGACTCCCTCAGTAGCCCCTAAACCAGGCTTCAATGACGAGGTGTTCAGTGCGCAGATTGTCTTCGGCATTGCAAGGCGGGTTCCTCCTCCGAATACTCCAAAACAGCTCTCGAACACAGAGAACGTGTCCGGCTCTGTAAAGCAAACACCACATATATCCGCAGAGAGTATAATATTTTATGAGCTTGATCCACTGACAACTTTTGTAGCGTGACGTCATGTCATAGCCTGGTTGTTATTTCGAACCGTTTTAGCCTCCCACTCCATATTTTAAGACGCAGTTTTATTGGCACGTCTTGTTGAAGCAGAGATCGTGTCCCCTTATTACACCATTCTCATCAATACGGGCATGGATAACCCAACCGTTCAGTTGGCATAATCCCTTGGGAATAGGCAGGCTTTAAGGCCTATGAGGAGGCGTTTGATATTCATCGCCTCTATAAGGGGCACAAACCCGTCTTTCTCCTCTGCACCTACCTCTTCCTCAACCTTTCCAACCTCGAGTTCCAGCACCCAGGTTTCAACTTAATTGCTCCGAGCCTCCCAGTCATGTCCAGACCCAGCCTTCAAGGCCGGTGGGTGGCCTCTTCTGTCACAGAGGAGGATATTGCAAAGCTCCGGGCGGCAAGATATCTGACCGCAGAAATCCTCCACAGGCTCCATGGTAAAGGACATGTTATTCCTACTCCCAAATCTGGTGAGAGCGTCGTATTCATCCCCCACTTCCTCCGGGGGCTAGGGTCCGCTCTCCATCCCTTCGTTCGCGGTCTCATGTTCTATTACGGCCTAGATTTTCATGATCTAGCTCCGGACTCCTTCCTTCACATCTCGACGTTTATTGTCATGTGCGAGGCGTTTCTCCGCATTACCCCTGAGTTCGGTTTATGGCTCAAGACTTTTAATGTGAAGCCGAAGGTAATTGAGGGGAAGCAAATAGAGTGTGGTGGCGCGATGGTGAAGAAGCTCAGCAATGCTTTTTGGCCCAAAGGTTTTTTCACGGAAGCTTCGAACCTATGGCACCAGGAGTGGTTTTACATCACCGAACCTCGTGGTACCAAGTGGGCAGCTACACCTGCGTTCTGATCTGGCCCTCCATTACAGCTCGCATCATGGATTAATAAGGGGATGGACTGGGGATCAATTGACGAAGTGCAGACGCTACAAAGCCGCATACGGAGCCTCCTCGAAAAGGACACCGGCCTCATCAATGTAATCCAGGTAATGCTAGTCCGCCGGGTCCTGCCGTGCCAGCGACGGCCCCTCCGCACGTGGGAGTTCAATATGAAGGACCATGGACCCTTCATCACTTCTTCAGCACGACGCACAAAGGAATGTGGAAGTTATTCTTCGGGACACGAAAGCAATGGCCGGATACCACCGAAGACATTGGTCTTCACTGCAACCATCCGGATACTGTTGGGGAACGCAGTAATTTCAAAAAAATTCCTACGCACACGCAGGATCATGGTGATGCATAGCAACAAGAGGGGAGAGTGTCGTCCACGTACCCTCGTAGACCGTAAGCGGAAGCATTATGACAACACGGTTGATGTAGTCACACGTCTTCATGATCGTCTGATCCTAGTACCGAACATACGGCACCTCCGCGATCTGCACACGTTCAGCTCGGTGACGTCCCACGAACTCACGATCCAGTAGAGCTTCGAGGGAGAGTTCCATCAGCACGACAGCGTGATGACGGTGTTGATGAAGCTACCGACATAGGGCTTCGCCTAAGCACCGCTACGATATGAACAAGGTGGATTATGGTGGAGGGGGCACCGCACATGGCTAAAAGATCAATGATCAACTGGTGTGTCATGGGGTGCCCCCCTGCCCCCATATATAAAGGAGCAAGGGGGAGGCCGGCCGGCCCTAGGAGGGCGCGCTAAGAGGAGAAGTCCTCCTCCTAGTGGGAGTAGGAATCCCCTTTCCTAGTCCCACTGGGAGGGGGGAGGAAGGAGTGGGAGAGGGGAAAGGCGAGGGGGGCACCGCCCCCCTTCCTTGTCCTATTCAGACTCAAGGGGAGGGGCGCCGGCCTGCCCTGGCTGGCCCCTCTCTTTCTCCACTAGGGCCCAACAAGGCCCATTAGCCCCCGGGGGGTTCCGGTAACCGCTCCGGCACTCCGGTTTTCTCCGAGATCACCCGAAACCTTTCCGGTGTCTGAATATAGCCGTCCAATATATCAATCTTTATGTCTCGACCATTTCGAGACTCCTCGTCCTGTCCTTGATCACATCTGGGACTTCGAACTACCTTTGGTACATCAAAACACATGAACTCATAATACCAATCGTCACCGAACGTTAAGCATGCGGACCCTACGGGTTCGAGAACTATCGGTCAAACCGCATAACAACATACGGTGTTCCCTTTGTCATCAGTATGTTACTTGCCCTGGATTTGATCATTGGTATCTCAATAGCTAGTTCAATCTCGTTACCGGCAAGCCTCTTTTCTCGTTTTGTAATACATCATCCCGCAACTAACTCATTAATTGCATTGCTTGCAAGGCTTATAGTGATGTGCATTACCGAGAGGGCAAAGAGATACCTCTCCGACAATCGGAGTGACAAATCCTAATCTTGATCTATGCCAACTCAACAAGTACCATCAGAGACACCTGTAGAGCACCTTTATAATCACCCACTTACGTTGTGACGTTTCGTAGCACACAAAGTGTTCCTCCGGTATTCGGGAGTTGCATAATCTCATAGTCATAGGAACATGTATAAGTCATGAAGAAAGCAATAGCAATATACTAAATGATCAAATGCTAAGCTAATGGAATGGGTCAAGTAAATCACATCATTCTCTAATGATGTGATCCCGTTAATCAAATGACAACTCATGTATATGGTTAGAAAACTTAACCACCTTTGATTCAACGAGCTAGTCAAGTAGAGGCATACTAGTGAAACTTTGTTTCTCTATGTATTCACACATGTACTAATTTTCCGGTTAATACAATTCTAGCATGAATAATAAACATTTATCATGATATATGGAAATATAAATAACAACTTTATTATTGCCTCTAGGGCATATTTCCTTTAGATACCTCGGTAAGCACTCGACTCCCGAACACAGCTTAGTTAAATATCCTATAATACTAAGAAAACCATCTTCAAACAAGGCTAGATAAAGAAGGCGAAACGAATTAGGCGTCCGGCCCCTCTTCCCGAAGACTCGGCAGATCTTGTGTTAACAAGGATGCTGGCTTCGGCGCCATATCAAGTGCCGATGAAGGAGGACAAGGATGAGAGTGGGAAGGCCAAAGGTGGCCCCCATTCTAAAGGTACACCAGACGCTATGTCCGGGGAGCTTGGGACTCCCTCTTCTGAAGACAAAAGAGAAGGGGAAGCTGACATCCCTTCCCCGCATGGAAAGAAGAGGACCGCCTCTGAAGATTTGGAGGTAGTGGCTCCTAAGCGAGGGAAGATGTCTTTGCCAGGCGATTCGGGTTCGGAAGATGACGTTGACGCGCCATTCCTCCGTAAGGACAAGCCTTTAGCCGAATCCTAAGTGAATAAAGGTGTCTCAACATATCCTGTTCCTTTCCGCTTACAAGGGTAACATCTGAAATATGTGTTTGCAGTCTGGCGCGCAGTCTTCCTCAACAGTCTTCCTCCTCGGGGGCTCTTCTTCCGGAGATGATGGAAAGCGAGACGCCTCCATAGACCCTCTCGCCCAATAGGGCAGACGACTTTGAAGTGTCATCCTAGAGGATTTCTCCTGATCAACAAGTGGTGCGAGGGACAATGAAGACCATGCCCGAAGGTGATACTTCGGCAGTCCAGGGTCCGAGACATGCAGCCCCTTCGGGGACCAACAATAAAGGCCCTGAGCTATCCGGTTACAGCCGGAGATGACTCCATGGTCAAGTAAATACGTCCCTTCGAAGGGAGTTCGTACTCCCACAGCCGCTTCCCGGAATCAAGAGGCGCCGGATACATTGATGGACGTGTTGCGATATGTGTCCATCTCAGAGCAACATCATACCTTGATGGGTACGGTAGTTGAGAGGATTCTGTCCGAGAGAAGCAGATTGAATGAAGCCTTCACGGGCCTCCTAAGAGGCTTTGAGGTATGTAATGTAATATCTTCAATTGCACTCTTCATGCGAAAATGCACCCCTGTATAGATAGTAGCCCCTGAGACTCTAGTTGGTGTCCAAAAGGAGGAGTCAGAGGATCAAAAGATATGCCCAGGAAATAAGCTAACTAATTGGAACAGAAATTGTTTCATCTATGGTGACTGCCCACGCGACAAAGGTTGCTGATCTAAAGCAGAAACTTGATGTGGCGGATGACGACATCACGCTTATTAACAGACGGCTTGACGAGGCGCAAGGTATGTTTTGGGGCAGTCAATATATGTATGTATAATAATATGAGCATGAAGCAGATAATTATATACTGAGATATGCATAATTGTAGATGGTGCTGCCGCGATTGAAACCCTGCGGGCTGTGCTCGTCCGGGCCAAGGAGCAAGCCAGGTTGAGTGATGCGATTTCCAAGAAGGCAGCCGCCGAGTTAAAAACCGAACAGGTTGCTCGGTGCCAATGTGAGGGGAGAATATCTACCATGGTGCGCGAGCTAAAGGATGCCACTGTCTGATGTGAATTCCTTGAAAAGGATAGCAAAGTCAAAGCGACCGATCTCGACAAGGCCTTACAACAGGCGAGAGAAGCACGGTCCGAGTCTAGAGCGGCTTGGGAGGAGATCCGGCAAGCTGGGGAAATAGCGGCTGGTAAGCCCTTCTTATTATGGACTAAATTCGGTGATCCGAAGTGTGCCCCGCTTAACAAAATGTGGAGTTCTCCAGACACATTCTTGGACTTGCCGAAGAGTGTTCCGATGCGGCATAGTTTTACCAATCGCAAGGACATGCAACGGAGAAGCTTTTCTGGTCGCAATTCAGCATGCCAAAGCGTCCGATGTTGCTGAACGAACAGATGGCCCAGTGGGCCGAGCTCCACAGAATATCCAGATCTGCCATGAAGGACATCGTGATCCGATTGTGGCCAATGGAGCCAATTCCGAGTAGTTATTTTGGTTTGGTGCAGCAACTTGTTGATGCGGTGCCGCGTATTGACGCCGTTAAGCGGTCAACATGCATTGAAGGTGCACGGATGGCCCTTGCGCGTGTCAAGACGTACTGGGCAAAGATGAAGGCCACCGATATTGCAGCAAGGATTCCACCCAGGGGGAAGGACCATCACACGTCGGAGCATTATTTTGAGGATGTCCTTGAGGGCGCCCGCTTGATAGAGGGTCAGTGCTCGAAGGATATGATTTTTGAGTGATTGTACCAAAATTGTAAAAACAATATTATGATATATTATAGGCTATGCTTTTTTCCTGAAAGTTTGGGTTCCTCCTGTGCGGCCGTTTTTTGTATAATCTGAGGGTTTTCCAGTCGTCGGCTTCAGCCCCCTCGCATATAATACGGGGGTTTTCGTAAAAGCACTTGATCAGTCTTGACCCAACGTCTTGGTCCATGAAGGAGGTGCCAATGCAATGAACTAGGATATCAGACTATCGGGCTTTAACACTTTCACTTAGCCATAGGAGTTTGACGGTGGGTCTACGATATAACCCCTGGTATGTACGCGGTTATCCGAATACAGTGCGTTACATAGGTGACCAGAAGAATGCTCCTTCGTGTAATACGGAAGGAATGGCGAAAGATTCTGTTAAGTCATCGAGTGGTTGACCAGCTCTCGCCGCATCATGACAGTCAGTTGTTGGCTTTCTCTACTGAGGTGCTTTACCAGATGAACCAGAAACACAATCACAGTAGTTCTCCCTTTACTACCTTAGCCGATAGGGCGGAACGTAAGGTAGTAAGCACAGGAGCCAGGAAACCCAACCATTGACCAAAGATATGATTTGTAGCTGATCTATATCAGGCCAAACTCGTGACACCGAAGTATGATATAAAGTTGTTCGGACTTGTCGGCAGCTCATGTGTTGCCATATCGGGCCCCTGGCAATTTGTGCCGAGGTGCGTGCGTGAAACAACCGAAGAAGAAAACTTCAGTCTTTAGAAAATGCAAATACTGAATATGGACTATGTTCACTGGAATCCGATTGACGTGTCAAATGCAATCTTTCAGATTATAATGCCACTACCCGAACTATTTAACATGCCAGGGGTTGAAGGCTGAGGAAAAGGCACTTTACAGGTTTGAAATAGAGTGTGGTCTACCAAAAAAATTATTTGGACCTCCTGTCGCACGTCTGTGTTGCCTTGCCTCGGAGAAAGGACTTCTTGGCCAGAATAGCCTTTGGCCATCTGTACGAAGCTGAACTAGGAAAGAGTCCGTAAGAGGACCATGCTTTGAGTCACCTGTGGTAAAAGATAGATGATAGTTAGAAAAAGGGGGAAAAAGGCTATGGGAGTGCATACCGTATTGTAGGCCTGTCCGTATTGTGCCTCCGCCGATGACCAGGGTATTTTAATTGCATAATTATGTATGCGTGGTACAAACTTTGCATCTATATGAGGCGAATGACGGAGGCCGAACTGCTAATCCAGCTCTGAGATTGATTGGTCCTGTTTAATAGACTGGCGGCTTGATGGCCGATGGGATACACAGCTTGATGGGGCCACTTTGTACTTCGACTGCAGTAGCCATAGTATGCTCCTCTGTACGGAGAATGCATTTTGTGTTTCCATTTATTGTGATGACGCCTTGTGGGCCGGGCATCTTAAGCTTTAGATAAGCATAGTGTGGGACCATGTTAAAACAAGAATAAGTGGTATGCCCGAGCAGTGCATGGTAGCTGTTGTGGAATGGGACAATATAGAAGGTCAAGCCTTCACTTCGAAAGTTGTTCGGCGAGCCGAAAACGACATCCAATGTAATTGAACCCGTGCAGTGAGCTTCTATGCCAGGTAATGCTCCCTTGAAGGAAGGTGTGGTGGGAATGATTCTTAAAGGATCAATGCCAATTTTTGCGGACAGTGTCCTGGTAGAGTAGATTAAGGCTACTGCCACCGTCCATAAGGACTTTCGTGAGATGGAACCCGTCGATAATTGGGTCGAGTACCAGAGCGGCCGAACCTTCGTGACAGATACTGGCTGGGTGGTCTTTGCGATCAAAAGTGATCGGGCAGACCGCCCATTGGCCAGATTTTGAGGCGACCGGCTCTATGGCGTAGGCGTTCCGTAGTGCGCATTTGCGCTTCCTCGTAGGGATGTGTGTCACGTGTACCATGTTTATTGTTTTTACTTCGGCGGGAAACTGCTTTTGACCACCGGTGTTTGGTTGGTAGTCTCTTCGTCGTCGCTGTCACTGGGCGGCCCCTTCCCCTTCTATTCGGCGTTGAGCTTGCTGGCTTGTTTGAAGACCCAACAGCTTCTATTGGTATGATTGGCTGGTTTGTCGGGGGTGCCATGAATTTGGCAGGGTCTATCCAGTATCTTGTCTAGATTGGATCATCCATCTCTGTTTGCCTTGAATGGATTTTTCCGTTATCCGGGTTTGGAGACGCTGAACACGGCGTTGACCGTCGTGTCTTGTGTTCCTTCATTATTATTTCGACGCTTGTGTTTATTGTGTCGTGGCTTGCCGTTGCCGTCTCAAACTTCGGAAGTGCCCGGATCACTGGTGCTGTTGCTTCTACGAGCGAGCCAGCTGTCCTCTCCCGCACAAAAGTGGGTCATCAGAGCGGTAAGGGCTGCCATGGATTTTGGTTTTTCTTGTCCGAGGTTGCGGGCGAGCCATTCATCTCGGACGCTATGTTTAAAGGCCGCGAGGGCTTCGGCGTTCGGACAATCGACAATTTGGTTCTTTTTAATTATGAACCTCGTCCAGAGCTTCCTGGATGACTCCCCGGGCTGCTGGGTAATGTGACTTAGGTCATCAGCATCCGGAGGCCGGATGTATGTACCTTGGAAGTTATTGCGGAAGGCGTCTTCCAAGTCTTCCCAGCTGCCAATGGAATTTTCGGACAGGCTGTTCAACCAGTGCCGAGCTGGCCCCTTGAGTTTTAGGAGGAGGTATTTAATGGCGTGAAGATCATCGCCGCGGGCCATATGAATGTGGAGAATAAAGTCTTCAATCCATACCACGAGATCTGTGGTTCCATCATATGATTCAATATTCACGGGTTTGAACCCTTCTGAGAATTCATGTTCCATTACCTCATCAGTGAAGTAGAGGGGGTGTGCAGCGCCTCTATATCGGGACAGATCGTGACATATTTCGGATGGAGTCCATCTACGGTTTTTGGCCCGGACGTGATTGTGCTTTCCATGTTCGGCTTGATAGTCGTCGTCGAGCGTCGGGGCATGCCCCCGCGATCCGTAGATCGATCTGGCCGGACCTGCTTTATTCTTCAGGTCCTGCAGCAGGTCATACGTGTATCCCTGAGCTGTTTTATCTCTGCCTTTACGGCAAGGTGGGACGCGCTGGTGTTCGGCTTGAGTTGCCGTTCTGTCCCGGCCACGTGGTGGTCGATCATCCGCATTACACGCTGATGGTACGAGCTCAAGTGCCTCGTCATTGAATTGCGGTAGCAGTTTACGCTTCAGGTAACTTTTGGTTGGGCGCCCGAGGCTGTATTCCTCTGCTGCCAGGACATCAGTCCATCTATCGTTGTGCAGATCTTGCTCAGCTTGAAGTTGCTGCTGCTTCTTTTTCATGCTCCTTGCAGTGGCTATTAGCCGTTGCTTCGAGCGCTCCTGCTCGAGAGGTTCCTCAGGCATGATAAAGTCTTCGTCATCGAGGCTCACCTCATCCTCAGGGGTGGAAGGTAATTACTGTGCCCCGAGTCTTCGTTTGTAGCCTGTTCGTCAGGGCTAACTTTCCCATCTTCCCGATCGTCTTGTTCGGAGTTTTGCTCGATGGGGTTTTCTTGGTCTTTGGCCTCATCCGGAGTGTTATTGTCTCTCGTGCCGGTATTGTTGTCTTTGCTGCAGCGCGATTTAGAGCGGCGCCATCGGCGCTTTGGTTGTATTTCGGGAGGTTTATCCTCTACTGGATTTTTCTCATTATCGCTGTCACCCTCCTTGGGTGTATCCACCATGTACACGTCATACGAAGAGGTGGCCGTCTAGCGTCCGGTAAACGGCGGGTTTTCGGCTTGCTCTTCTCCGGCATCATCATCCATACTGTCGATGTGTTCGAAGCCATAATCGAGCATGTTAGTTAAGTCCTCAACTATGGCGATGAAGTGGGTGGTGGGTGGGACGTAAAATTCCCCGCTCTCAGCCCCTAGTCCGGGCTAGGCGTAGTTCGGACGTTGCTCCTCCGTAATCACGAGGGATCGCATCAAGTCCAGAGACTCGCTTAAAGGCGAGGTTTGTTGGGGGAGAAAAGAATCCATGGAGTATGGTGGGAAGGGAATTCCTTGGTGAGCTCACACGATGTTGACTCCGAGAGTTCGGAGGCAGTATCCAGGGAAGGGTCCGGCTTTGTGATGGTTTCCGGAAACGATGCTTCCTCCGGCTTTCCCGTACTGGGCCTAGTGGCCACAGATAGTCCGGCGGGTTTAGAAATCCCGTCTTCGGACCTGGCGAAACGCTCTGGTTCTAAGGCCAGAGCGGAGGCTGGGGTCGTGAATCCTTGGAAGATCAAGTCTCCTCGGATAGCAGCGACATAATCCAGGTTTCCAAAACGAATCTGGTGACCTGGGGCATAGCTGCCGATCTGCTCCAGATGGCCAAGAAAGTTGGCCCGCAGTGTGAAGCCACCGAATACGAAGATCTGGCCGGGGAGAAAAACCTCCCCTAGGGCAGCAACATTGCAGATGATGGATGGCGCCATCGAACCTTTTGGCGGTGACACAGTGGAACTCTCAATGAAAGCACCAATGTCGGTGTCAAAACCGGCGGATCTCGGGTAGGGGGTCCCAAAATGCATGTCCAAGGTTGATGGTAACAGGAGATAAGGGACATGAAGTTTTACCCAGGTTCGGGCCCTCTTGATGGAGGTAATACCCTACATCCTGCTTGATTGATACTAATGAGTATGGGGGTTACAAGAGTTGATCTACCACGAGATCGTAATAGCTAAACCCTAGAAGTCTAGCCTGTCAGATTATGATTGCCTCTATGGACTAAACCCTCCGATTTATATAGACACCCGAATGGACTAGGGTTGTACAAAGTCGGTTACAGAGAAAGGAATCTTCATATCCGCATGCTAGGCTTGCCATCCATGCCAAGGAGAGTCCCATCCGGACACGGAGTCTTCTGTCTTGTATCTTCATAGCCCATTAGTCCGGCCTATGTCACACAGGCCGGACGCCCGATGATCCCTTAATCCAGGACTCCCTCACCCGCCCCTACCCGACAAACTCTCGAGGCCACCGAAACCCTAGAAGAAAGAGCGTTGTCGATCTCCTAACCCCTCCTGCCCCTACTCGATAAACTCTCGAGGCCACCCAAACCCTAGAAGAAAGAGTGTTGTCGATCTCCTACACCCTCATAGAATATTTTTTGCAAAGTGTCCTCTCCTGAAAGTATAACTGCGATAACTTCGAGATGAGAGGGGACGTCGGACATGCATGAGAGAGGCGGTTCACAACTAATCCATTGCTCATATATGCGTATGATTCCTTGTTGTGATTAGCTAGCTAGGTCTATGTTTGCCACTAATATATCCATCTCTCATGTTTGTATATTAATTGCCATGTTGTAATATTTGCAGAAACTATGGATCAAAGAGACCTGGAACAAGAACAGTTGTTGGGGGATATAATCCTCGGCAGAGGTGATCCCTTTTCGTTTCTCAACGACACCGATGGTTAGGAATGAGAGGATGAAAGCTCTGGTGATCGAACAATGGAGGAGGAAGGACATGATCATGATGGCTCCGGTGACTGAATGGTGGAGGAAGAAGGAGACCATGATGACGGCTCCGGTGACCGAACGGAGGAGGGAGCCGTTGCAAAGTCCGGCAAGGTATATATATATTAATTAAGCATGTGCTGACTAATTGATGCATTAATTGTTTTTGTATGTGCATATATTAACGCTTCTTTCTTCTTTTATAGCCCTCCAGATCGAGCCAAACTTCCGTAACGAGACGAGGCCTGAAAAAAATGTTGCGCCAAGATGAAAGGTTCACGATCACAACACTCGCCGACGATGGCCTACCGATTGAACCCAAGCGGACCAAGGATGCATTTGTTGCTTAGTGCAGAGCTATTGTTAGGGACAACATCCCGATCGGCATCCAGAAATGGAATAAGCATAAGGACGAACCTGAAGTTTCTTTTGTCAATGATAGACAGAAAGATGATCTTTGGACCTCACTGAAGGCAAATTTCACCCTACTGCCAGAGGAGGATCCGAATAAGCCAGTTATAGAGCCAAAGATCAAGGCGTGTGCTCTTAAGAAGATGGCAGATCTATTCAGGAGGTGGAAGAAAGAGTTGAACACAAATTTTTTCGACAAATGGAGGACTCCAGAATTAACCGGCCGATATGAGAAGATAAGAGATCACTGGCCCACATTTGTGGCCTACAAGACATCGGACAAGGGCAAGAAAATGTCAGAGACAAATAAGAAAAATGCTACAAAGAAGCAGTTTCACCATCACATGGGGTCATGTGGCTACCTCAAAGCCCGGCCGTTGTGGGACAAAGCTGAGCAAGACCTACTTGCTAAAGGGGTCCAACCAGCAACATTGAACTGGCCAGACCATTCAAGGACTTGGTTCTTTGGGGTTGGGAGAACTTTGGACCCTGAAACAGGGGAGTGTCGTTGGACAAACGAGCAACTTGCAATACCTATCAAGAAGCTTCAGGAGTATATCACCGCAGCGCAGGATGGGACGTTCATTCCCGACAGAGAGAAGGACAAGCTGACTGAGGCCCTCGGGAATCCTGAGCACCCTCGACGAACACGAGGCACACCAGGTGTCAGTGTCAAAACCGGTAGATCTCGGGTAGGGGATCTCGAACTGTGCGTCTAGGATCGATGGTAATAGGAGACAGGGGACACAATGATTTACCCAGGTTTAGGCCCTCTCTATGGAGGTAATACCCTATGTCCTGCTTGATTGATCTTGATGAATATGAGTATTACAAGACTTGATCTACCACGAGATCATAATGACTAAACCCTAAGAGTCTAGTCTGGCTATTATTATGAGGATTCGGCCTATCTACGGACCTAGCCCTCCAATTTATATAGACATGGGAGGGATCTAGGGTTACACATGGTCGGTTACAAAGAAAGGATTCTTCATAGTTGGTCGCCAAGCTTGCCTTCCACGCCAAGGAGAGTCCTGTCCGTACACGGGTGGAGTCTTTGGTCTTTGTATCCTTACGGCCCATCAGTCCGGCCCATATCCAATATATCGGACACCCGAGGACCCCTTAGTCCAGGACTCCCTCAGTAGCCCCTGAACTAGGCTTCAATGACGATGTGTTCTGCGCGCAGATTGTCTTCGGCATTGCAAGGCGGGTTCTACTTTCCGAATACTCCAGGATAGTCTTCAGACGAAACGAAGGTGTCCAGATCTGCAACACAAGTACCACACACAACCGCAAGGAATATAGTATTTCACGAGTCCCATCTGCTGACAACTTTTTGCAAGATGACATCACATCTGTTCGGTCACAATATCGAACCGTTTTTGTCCGCCGTTCTGCGTTTCGAGATACGGTTTCCATTGGCACGTCTTGTTAAAGCTGAGATCGTGTCCCCTTATAGCGGGATTTTCATCAATGCGGGCGTGGGTAACCCAACCGTGCCAGTTACACATCCCTTGGGAATAGGCGAGTTTTAGGGCAAGTGGGGAGGTGTACGTATTCACTGCCTTTATAAGGGGATAAGGATTCCCCCTTCTTCTCCCACGCCTTCTCTCTTCCTCTGCCCTTCCACTCTTGAGCTCCAGCGCCCAAGTTCTCATCTTCTTCCCACTCAAGCTAGCACTCAACCATGTCTGGATCCGGAGGCCAAGGCAAGTGGATGGTCTCCTTCGTCAAGGAGAAGGACATTACCGAGCTTTGGGCGGCCGGGTACTTGGCGAAGGACATTGCCCACCGTCTCCCAGCCCAGGGGCAAGTCATCCCCATGCCGAAGCCCAACGAGAGGGTGATATTCATCCCTCATTTCCTCCACAGGCTAGGGTTTCCACTCCACCCTTTCGTCCGCGGGCTGATGTACTATTACGGGATAGACTTCCATGATCTATCCCCGAACTCTTTCCTCAACATCTCGGCGTTCATCGTCGTGTGTGAGGCCTTCCTCCACATCCAACCCCACTTCGGGTTGTCGCTCAAGTTCTTCAACGTGAAGCCGAAGGTGGTGGATGGCCAGCACGCGGAGTGTGGAGGAGCCAAGGTGAGTAAGCTGACCAATGTCTCCTGGCCGAAAGGCACTTTCGTGGAGACTGTCAAGGAATGGCAGAAACAATGGTTCTACATTATAGAATCCCGCAGCACCAACTGGGCTGCAGCTGCCGAATTTAACTCCGGCGCCCCAATGCGGCTCACCTCCTGGGTCGAGGAGAGCCCGAACTGGTGTTCGCCAGATGAGCTAATAGTGCTACAGACGCGAGTTCAAATTATGGTGGACAAGGATACCAAGCTTGTCGATATAATCCAGGTGATGCTACTTCGCCGGATTCTCCCGTGCCAAAGCCGAATCTGCCCTCTATGGGAGTTCAATCCGAAGAAGCACCATACCCTAAAGAGGCTCTTCGAAACTACTCATGAAGACGCCTAGAAGTTGCTCTTCAAGGGCAACGAGACACCGCCGGCCACAGATTCGGACTGCGGGCACGACATTAATCACCTTGCCAACAGGGTATGTTATTTTTAATGCATCCCCTACTTGCTTGTTTCAAGGATGATATCTAAGCTTTTATTATCATTGCTTCTTCAGGATTAGATGGATAGGGCGAAGCAGATCCAGTGTCCGGCTCCACTGCCCGAAGAACCAGTCATCCCGCGTTTAGCGAAGATGCTGGTGCCGGCGCCCTATACGGTGCCGGTGAAGAAGGCCACGGGGAAGGCCAAGGGGGTCCGGAGTGGCCCCCGCCGCATGGGCGCTTCGGACGCGACGTCCGAAGACAAGACCCGCTCCTCTGCTGCCGAAGATGAGGAGGAGGAGGAGGAGGAAAGCGATTCTCCCTTGATGGGGGGAGGAAGAAGAGGGCGACCTCCATAATTCTGGAGGCGGAGGCGCCCAAGAAGGGGAAAGGCACTCTCGAGGGCAGCTCCGCGTGAGACGTCGACGACAGTCCAGAGCGGTGTCCCTGGAACAAGCCTCGGGCCGCATTGTAAGCGCTAAGACTCATACATGCCCATGAATCTAACCTCTCCTCTTTGTTGTATTGACATGATTAATTATGCTATTGCAGTCCGACTCACGACAGCCCCCAGTGATCCTCATCAAGAGGCTTGTTGGACTCAAAGGAGATGGCCAGCGAGACACCTCCGGCCGCTTACTCTCCCAAGGCCAAGGGAGACATCGAGGTGCTGTGCCGAAGGACCTTCCCAGGCCAGGTAGAAGTTTAGGAGGTCGTCAAAGCGGCACCGGAGGGTGATACCTCGGCTGCCAGACATATGGGGGAGTAGGCCCCCATGGAGACTAACGATGGGGGATGTGCTCAATTCAGCCTCCATATGAGCACGGATCCAGAGACCCATACGGCCCCGGAGTCCGATAAGCAGCTTCCTTCAAGAGAAGGAGGCGTGCCCATCCCGCCGGCGACCTTTGTCCAGCTAGAGGCGCCGGACAATCTATTGGAAGCGCTACGAGGCGCTTCCATTGTGGAAGACCACCGTATCCTTATGGGTACGGTGATTGAGAAGGTTCAGTCTGTTAAAAGCGGACTGACCGAAGCCTGCAGCAGCCTGTTGACAGGTTTTGAGGTAAGCGGCGTTTAACAGAGAAAATCCCCACGTAGAAAGTAGCCCCTGAGACACTGTCCGGTGTTCGGAAAGAAAAGCCGGACAGAGGATCAATTAGATTTCGCAGGAAACTAGCCAAACTGTGTCCAATGTGAATAAGCAGGCGTAGCTGCTGGCCGCGACTTACCACACTGCCGAACTCTCCAGACTAAAGCAAGGAAGCAAGGAAGAGCTCGGCCAGGCAAGGAAGCAGCTGGAAGACCAGCAAGGTATGCTATGGCTCGCTATATATTCAGAAAGAGTAAATGATGTATACTGACCGTAGTGTCATTATATGTGTAGGGGCGACGACCGAGGTCGAGGCCCTGAAAAAGGCCCTGGCCGAAGCCGAGGAGAGAGCTGTCAAGGAGCAGGCCGCTCGCAAGAAGCTGAAGGCCCGGCTGAACGAGGTCCAGCAAGAGCTCCAGGACGCGGTGAGGAAGTACGAGACCCTGGAGGGCGATGTTTCGGCTCGAGAGACCGAACTCTCCAAGGCTCGTCAAAGCGCGGAAGCGGCCCGAGTTGAAGCCCAGGGTGCCCTCCAGGAGATCCAAGAGGCCAGGAAGATTGCGTCGGGTAAGGCATTTAGTATGCAAAGCAAATATATGAAGAAGAAGTATTTCTTACTAACCCAGATTCGGAGTTCTCCAGGAGCCTTCACAGATCCGCCGCGCAGTGTGTCCGACGCCGCGGAGTTCTTCCGAGCCGAAGAAGGGAGCTCCACGGAGAAATGGTTCTGGTGACAGTATCTTGCGCCAGAGCATCCCGTGCCCTTCACCGACCAGCTAAAACAGCTGGTGGAATTGCATAAGGTGGCCGAACTAGCCATGAAGGATTTGATAATCCGGCTATGGCTAGCCGAAGCGATGCCCGGCAGCTACTTTGGACTCGTGAAGCGGCTGGTGAACGCCTGTCCTCGGCTGGACGTCGTCAAGCGATCGGCATGTATTGAGGGTGCGCGCATGGCCTTCGCCAGCTGCAAGATGTGGTGGGCGAAGATGGACGCCGTCGAGCTGACCAAGGGGCCGCCAGAGGGCAAGGAGCACCGCACACCCAAGCACTATTTTGCAGATGTCCTAAAGGGGTCTCGAATTGTAGCAACACAGTGTGGGCAAGACATTATTTTCGAATGAATACATGCATGTTGTATGTGCCTTGTATGTTGAAACAAAGTCGGATTGTAATATAATGCTTGTTATGTTTAAATTTTTTCCTCCTGTGTGGCCGTGTTGTATGAAATCTGAGGGTTGGCCAGTCGTCGGTTTCTGCCCCCACATAGGTAGTACGGAGGTGTTCGGGATGGAATCTAAACAATCTTGATCCAATTATATGGTCCTTGAAGGAGTTGTTTAGTACAACGAACCAGGCAATCAGACTATGCGGCTTTAATGCCCCCACTTAGCCATAGGAGTTTGACAATAAAACTTGGGCCCATCCCCTAGTATCCGAACCAGAGTGCTATGAGCGTCTGATCGGGAAGTACCGATCCTTCACGTAATGCGGAAGAAATCTTCAACGATTTGCAACCTCCGAACAGCTGAGCGGCTCTCCCCGCATCATGACAGTCAGTTTTCGGCTTTCTCTACGGAGGTGCTCGTTTGGATAAACCAAGGCACAATTGCAGTAGTTCTCCCTTTACTACCTTAGCCGATATAGCAGAACGTAAGGTAGCAAGCACAGGAGCCGGGCAACCCAACTATTGACCAAAGACATGATTCGGAGCCAATGCATATAGTGCTAAATTCGGGGTGCCGAAATATACTGTAAAAGTGCTCGGACTTTTGTTGCCGTGTTGTGGGGCGCTTATGAAGCCCCTGGCAAATTGAAACGCACCCAAATGTACAGGTGTTATCTGATGGAATTACCAGAAAGGAAAAGGCAAAAAGAAAGAAAAAGGAAGAACCAGTGGTAAACTAGAGCCATGAAAATTTGGGCCACAAACTGTTTCTATTATAATTTCATTGGTGCGTTAAAGTGCATTTGTACAAGTAATGCAAGAGGCGGAAAGGCGATTTACTATGCCTTCACCAAGAGAGAGCTGCGTGTGGGTCCTGAAGATAGGTAAAGGGATAGTTAAAGAGACCACCTAAGAGTTTCCCAGTACGTCCATGCTTCTTGTTGTCTAGGTGTTCATATCCTTCGAAAAGAATCGATGGTCAAGACGCGAGGAAAGGCCTGTAAAAAAGGAAAAACAAAAGAAAAAAGGTGAATACTAAAAGTATGAGTGTCCGGGGCGGTCGAGCCGTATTGCGGATCACAAGCTGATTATGCCTCCATCCCGGTCCATGGTATTTTTAGTGCGTAATTATGTACGCGCGGTACGATAGTCGCCACTTGGTCAAGACGGGGACGGAGGCTAAATTGCTAGTCGAGCTCTTGACGAGCCGAGCTGTCCTTCTGCGGAATGGTTCGGACTCTCTTGACAGTGTCCGGGGGATGGGCCGCCGAATTGAGGTTCTGCTTGACAAGGCATCCCTGTACCTCTGCCGCTAAGGCAGCGGTGTGCTACTCGGTGCGGAGGGAGCGTTCCGTATTTCAATTGACTGTTATGACGCCGGGCGGTCCGGGCATCTTAAGCTTGAGATAAGCATAGTGTGGCACCGCATTGAATCGAGCAAATGCGGTTCATCTGAGGAGTGCGTGGTAGCCGCTGCGAAAGGGGATGATATCGAAGATTAACTCCTTACTTCGAAAGTTGTCCGGAGACCCGAAGACAACCTCTAGTGTGATTGAGCTAGTGTAGCGGGCCTCTACGCCCGGTATGACTCCTTTAAAGGTAGTCTTTGTGGGGATCCGCAATGGGTTAATGCCCATTTTGTGCATTTTATCCTGATAGAGCAAGTTGAGGCTACTGTCGCCGTCCATCAGGACTCGCGTCAGGTGGAAACCATCAATTATTGGGTCCAGGACCAGTGCGGCTAAACCGCCATGACGGATACTGGTCCGATGATCCTGGTGATCAAAAGTTATCGGGCATGACGACCATGGGTAAAATTTTGGGGCGACTGGCTCTATCGCATAGACGTCCCTGAGCGCGCGCTTGCGCTCCCTCTTGGGGATGTGGGTAGCGTATATCATGTTTACCGTTTTGACCTGAGGAAGGAACTTCTTCTGCACCCCTGTGTTCTATGGCCGGGGCTCCTCGTTGTTGTCTTCGCTTTGCGATCCCTTATCCTTGTTTTCAGCATTTCACTTGTCGGACTGTTTAAAAACCCAACAATCTCTATTGGTATGATTGGGTGGTTTGTCTGGGGTGCCGTGAATCTGGCACGGACGATCGAGTATGCGGTCCAGGCTAGATGGTCCCGAATTGTTCTTTTTGAACGGGTTCTTCCGCTAACCAGGCTTAGAGCCCCTGAATCCGGCATTGACCGCCGTATCCTCGGTGTTGTTGTTGTTATTTCAATGTTTGTACCTGTTGCGTCGAGACTTGCCGTTGCTATGTTTAGGTTCAGGGGTGTCGGCGTCGCTTGCATTATTTTTGCTACAGGCCAGCCAACTATCCTCGCCCGCGCAAAAGCGGGTCACTAGTGCCATGAGGGCTGCCATGGACTTTGGCTTCTCTTGGCCGAGGTGGCAGGCGATCCATTCGTCGCGGATGCTGTGCTTAAAGGCCGCTAGGGCTTCGGCATCTGGATAGTCGACTATCTGGTTCTTTTTAGTTAAGAACTTGGTCCAGAATTTCCTGGCGGACTCTCCGGGCTGTTGAACTATATGGCTTAAGTCATCGGCGTCCGGAGGTCGAACGTATGTACCTTTGAAGTTATCAAGGAAGGCTTCTTCCAAGTCCTCCCAGCTGCCGATGGAGTTTTCGGGCAGGCTGTTCAACCAGTGCCGTGATGGTCCTTTGAGTTTCAGGGGGAGGTATTGAATGGCATGAAGGTCATCGCCGCGGGCCATATGAATGTGGAGAATAAAGTCTTTGATCCATACTGCAGGGTCTGTGGTGCTGTCATGTGAATCTATATTCACGGGTTTGAACCCTTCTGGGAATTCATGTTCCACGACTTCGTCGGTGAAGCAATGAGGGTGTGCGGCGCCTCTATATTGGGCCGTATTGCGACGTAGCTCTGATGGGGTCCGTCTGCGGCTTTCAGCCCGCGCGTGACTAGGTTTGTCACGTCCGAACAGATGGTCATCGTCGCGTGTCGGGGCGCGTCCTCGCGATCCGTAGATCGGTCTATTATGTCCTGCTTTATTGTACAGGTCATATCGAAGGTCGTATGTATGACCGTGAGCAGATTTACCTCTGCCTTTGCGATGAGGTGGGACGGGCTGGTACTCGGCTTGAGTTGCCAATTTGTCCCGGCCACGTAGTGGTCGGTCAGCCGCATTGCGCGATCGTGGTATGTGTTCCGGCACCTCGTCGTCGAACTGAGGTAGTAATTTGCGCTTCGGGTAGCTTTTGGCCAGGCGCTTGAGGTCGTACTCTTCGGCTGCTAGGACGTCAGTCCATTTATCGTTGAGCAGATCTTGGTCAGCTTGAAGCTGTTGCTGCTTCTTTTTCAGGCTCCTTGCAGTGGCTATTAGCTGGCTCTTGAAGCGCTCCTGCTCAAGAGGTTCCTCAGGCATGATGAAATCCTCGGTGCCGAGGCTCGGCTCATCCTCGGAGAGCGGAAGATAGTTACTGTCCTCTGAGTCCTAGTGCGTGGCCTGTTTACCAGGGCTAACCTGCCCATCTTCCCGTTCATCATGTTCGGTAGCTGCGTCAACAGGGTCTTCGTTGTCTTCGGCACCTTCCGGAGTGTTATCTTCACCTGTGTCGGTGTTGCTATCTTTGCTGCAGCGTGACTTAGAGCGGCGCCACTGACGCCGGCATTTCGATTGTATCTCAGGAGGTTTATCCTCAACTGGATCTTCTTTCTCATCGCCGATGTTCTCCTTTGGTGCATCCACCATGTATATATGGTATGAGGAAGTGGCCATCCAACGTCCGGTGAACGACGGGTCCTGGGCCTCTTCTTCTCTGGCATCATCGTCCATACCGTCGATGTCATCAAAGTCATAATCGAGCATGTCAGTTAAGTCTTCGACAGTGGCGATAAAGTGGGTGGCGGGTAGGGAGCGAAATTCCCTGTCATCAACATCTAGTTCGAACCGGATATAGTTCGGCTGTGAATCCCCCGCTAACGTTAGATTTTTTAATGAATTTAGCACGTCACCCAAAGGCGAGTGCTGGAAGATGTCTGCAGTGCTGAATTTAAAGATCGATAAATGATCAAGTTCGGCGTCCGCGAACTCACATGGTTCGGAACTTATTGCCGGAGACGAGTCCAGAGTTTCGGTGACACAGATATCGTGCTAGGTTAAGTCCATGTGCGGCTCCAACGCCGGGGAATCTGTGGCCTCCGTGGTGGCGTTGAGCCTCCGGTCCTTGGATGGCGCAGTATGCTCCAGATCTAAGTCCAGAGCGATTACAGGAGCTATCTCCTGGATGCGGTCCGATGACAGATTTAGGTCATGTCCATCGGGGTGACCAGGAGTGGTTGCTGCGGTCTCGAATCCGGCGAAGATCAAGTCTCCATGGATGTCCACAATGTAGTTCAAGCTCCCAAATCTGACCTGGTGGCCAAGGGCATAGCTACCGTTCTGCTCCGGATGGCCAAGCAAGTTGGCCCGCAGTGTGAAGCCGCCGAACACGAAGATCTGTCCAGGGAGGAAGATCTCACCTTGGATAGCATCGTTGTTGACGATTGAAGGAGCCATCAAACCGTTTGAGGATGGCACAGTGGAACTCTCAATGAAAGCACCAATGTCGGTGTCAAAACCGGCGGATCTCGGGTAGGGGGTCCTGAACTATGCGTCTAGGATCGATGGTAACAGGAGACAGGGGACACAATGTTTTACCCAGGTTTGGGCCCTCTCTATGGAGGTAACACCCTACGTCATGCTTGATTGATCTTGATGAATATGAGTATTACAAGAGTTGATCTACCATGAGATCGTAATGACTAAACCCTAAGAGTCTAGTCTGGCTATGATTATGAGGATTCGGCCTATCTACGGACCTAGCTCTCCGGTTTATATAGACATGGGATGGATCTAGGGTTACACAAGCTTGGTTACAAAGAAAGGAATCTTCATAGTTGGTCGCCAAGCTTTCCTTCCACGCCAAGGAGAGTCCTAGCCGGACATGGGTGGAGTCTTCGGTCTTTGTATCCTTACGGCCCATCAGTCCGGTCCATATCCAATAGACCGGACACCCGAGGTCCCTTAGTCCAGGACTCCCTCACCAGGCTCTGTTCGCAGGTGGTTGGGTTTCCCGGCGCAGGTGGTTACAGAAGCCGGGAGAGAAAGAGGAAAGCGGATCTGAGTGAAATGCAGAAGCTCAATACAAGACTAGTAAAGGTAGAGAAACTTGCAGCTGCCACCCAACCATCTTAGCGGCATGAAGATACCCCGCCATCTCAGCGAAGAAGCAGCGTGGCTTCCATGTTGCTCGTTCAGCCTGATTTCACGGCTCCTCGCTACCCCGTGGATACAATCACGGAGGCTCAACATTGCGAGCTTATGACGAAATCGCGGAACCTCACTTTGAAGGCGGTTGCCGGCTTTGTTGCACCTCCTCAACCTGACAGAACTTTTCACCGTCGTCCGATTTCACATGGCTATGTTGTTGTGGCGGTGGATGAAATAATGCAGGGATTTGAGGAGCTGGAGCTTGACCACCCTACAGGTAAAGGGGAGAATCAGTTTGTCAGGACCCCGATTCCAAGTCACATCGATCTAGCCGGTAACACCTCATATCACTTTCCGGCCTCACGCACGGTATCCCCACGGGTGTCGCCTTACCATGGCCCGGGACCGTTTGCGCCTTTTGGCTCACGTATATGATAGTGTCGCTAGCATCCATATGACAGAGAACCCGGGCCGACATGACTAGTCATGAACTGAAAGCGGCACAGACCGATGGGGTAGGCATACATGAACCACATCGAGCATGTCGGTCATCAGTGTGTGAATCCGGGCTGTAGCACTGGGCTAACAGGACTCTGGGAACCTGGGCTGTAGCATGCTAGGCAGGACTCCGGATGTCACCGCGTGACATTTCCCCGAAGGGACAGACATAGGAACAAAGTGAAACACATGCCGGCCAGTCAAGTGTCATGAGCAGTAGTGCTGGGCTAGTAGGACTCCGGTGAACCGGGCTATAGCAGACTACTATGGCTCAAGGAGCACTAGACTACATTTCCCCATAAGAGAGGCTGCCAAGGATAAATAACAAGATTGTCGGATCCCACACATACCAAGCATTTCAATCATACACACAATATGCTCGATATGTGCAAATACAACATGGCATCACAACAAAACTCTACAACTCAAGTACTTTATTTAAAGGCTCCGGAGAGCCATACATAACATGTTCATACAGGTAGGGGTCACATGACCCAACACTCAAGTCATACAAGCATACAAGCACATGCGGAAGCAAAAAGTCTGAGTACAGACGCTAGAAAGAAAGAAGGCTTGTCGAAGCCTGTCTATCTACATAGGGCCCTCCATGGCCAGAATCACCACCTGGGTGGCAAGCTACTCATCGACGTCGAGGTCTACATAAAACCCATCGGAGGGGGCGGTGTTGTCGTATGAAAAAAGTAATTAAAGCAACATGAGTACAAAGGGACTCAGCAAGTCTTACAACAGAACCTACTATACATGCTCATTCTCAAGAAGGTGGTGGAGTTATTATAGCAAGCCAGCTTTGACTCTTGGCTAAGCTATCCTACGAGACACCACTGTAAAATAGTTTCTGCACACGAGTCCACTAATCACCAACACAATACTCCACCGGGGATCCTCCCTCGTCATCCTACGAGAGGGCCATCCTTGGTACTCACACTTATCTTGAGTCTTTTAGTAGTAACCATTAACTTGTCTATGAACTGTATAGGCAACCAAGTAGTCCTTTACCGCGGACGCGGCTATTCGCATAGTTTTATACCCTGCAGGGGTGTACTTCGTCACACATGTTTTCACCACTTAGCGTCTGCACACGACATGTGCTCGGCAGACATCAAGCGAAAGCCGACGTGGGTGTAGACCACGACCTGACTAACCGCACAAGTCTCTAGTCCAGGTTTATCGCCTATTCGGGTTCCATCCGCAAGGAAATCCGGCCGGGGTGTCCTCAACGGCCCCAAACGATGTGTACAGGGTCCCGAGACGCCAAACGGGCGCCCGGCACACTTGGCCACGGTGTTTCTACCGCATCATAGCCCACCCGTAGGGTCAGCGCTACACACGGCCGGCAACACATAACCTACAAACACCATAAACTAGTTGCAATTCCTGGACAGAGGACGAGAGGGGGTCAGTAAGTCGAGCGGGGTCATATTTCAGGGCCCAATGTGTGGTAGTAGCTAAATCTTAAATCACGCATACAGATCTCAGTTCTTATGGACGGCCTCAATGAAACAACCCACCATGTACTCCTACATGGCCTCTCATCGATACCTTTACCAAAACATGTTCAACACATCCCTCACATTACCGACATAATCATTTCACTCTAGCCCATCACCCAGATGAACCAGACCTGACACAACTCTAAGCATAGCAGGCATAGCAAGGTAGGAAACACATACATGGCTCAACCAACTCCTACACATGCTAGTGGGTTTCATCTAGTTACTGTGGCAATGACAGGTCATGTAGAGGATAAGGGTTCAACTACCGCAGCACACAGCAGTTTGAAACGTTGTTGTCTTAATGTAGTATGTGAGAGCAGAAGCGAGAACATGGGATTGTATCGATATGATCAATGGGGCTGCTTGCCTGATGGAGTAGTAGTAGGGTACTGCCCTTTAGTTGGATACTCGGAGATATCCTCGGAGGCAGAACCTACCACGAAAGACACCACATAATACAATCATCACATGGCAATATGCAACAATATGATGCATGCTATGACATGGCAATATGATGTCCTGCCTAATGCAATGTGAAACAAGTTGAATTGGGTCCATTTGAATCAAAGATTCAAATGGGAGCTTATGTTATTAAGCATTATAAGTGTATTATCTTGTTCCACCTAAACAGCTAGGTTAATGTGTTTTGTCATGCATGAAACCATTACAGATGGAAAGATTGAATTTTTCTGATCAAATTTCATATATAAATCTTGCATTTGGGGTTATAGATTAAAAGTTATGAATTTTTGAAGTTTTGGTTATTTTCTGGAATTTCCTATATAAGAATAAATCTAGAAAAGGATTTACTGCATCAGCCTGGCGTCAGTGTGATGCCAGCGGGTCAAAGGCGCCAGCCCAGGTCAAACCTGACCGGTTTGCCCTATCTGTCGGTGTAACACTAACTAACAGAGTTAGTTAGTGTTTCGTTAGCACTAAACTAGGTTAGTTAGGCCCTAGGCCCACATGTCAGTGAGTCAACCTATTAACTAAAATAATTAGTGTTAACTAAACTAATTCTGATTAGACAGGGGCATGGCCCACACGTCAGTGACTCAGGGGAGGTCAACCTGGGCCCACACGGGGTCAAAAAGGGTCAAACTCACCGGCGTTTAGTCGCCGGTGAGGCCAGACGCGGCGGAGCAGCACGGGATTCACCTACAAGGCGCCGTTCGGCGCGTGGAGCACAGCTACGGGCTCTGAAGCATCGCCGGCAACGAGCTCGGGCGGTGGCGCATGCGGGTGAGCATGGTGCAGTCGCTACGGAGTGCAAAAGAGGAAACAGAGAGGATGGGGAGATGGCTGAGCTCATGGGGGTCATGACGAGGCAGTCAGCGAGGTCGGGGGCGAGCTGATGCGGTGGGGACAGCGAAGGGGATCTCCGGTGGCCGGAGTTGGGGAGGACGAGGTCGGGGCGATTCCAGAGCGGGCGAGCGCTCGGGGCTCGGCCTGCTCTATGTAGTCGACGATGGCGGAGCTCATGGACACGATGGCGCGGCGGGAGGATGACGGAGGGCGCGGCTATGGCGACTGTGCGGCGGCAGAGGCGTCGGCCATGGTGGGAGAGGGCGAGGGAGAGAGCAGGGGGTGAATGGAGGGGTCTGCGGGGTCGGGGCGACGACGTGGAGGTCTTCCAGGCATCCAGGGGCGCGGGCGGCAAGCAGGTGGCGCCGTGGCGAGCCCAGGCACGCCGGCGCTCATCTCTCTGCCTACCTGCCTGGCGAGAGGAAGCAGCTGACTGGTCATGGGCCAGCACAGTGCTGGGCCGCCAGGTGGGCCGGCTGGGGGGTTTAGCCAGGTTAGTCTCTTTCTCTCTCTTTTTCTATTTTTATTTATTTTGTTTTGTGTTTTGAAATAGTAAAAATACTATTTCATTTAGAAAAACCCTGGAAATAATCAGAGGCACATTTGAAAATATTCTCAACAGCCTAAAATTACTTTCAGGATTATGTGGGCATTTAAATTATTTTATAGCATTTAAATGCCCAAATGCAAATACTATATGGATTAATCCAATGACCCTAAGTTGTCCTAGAAAAGTGTGCACCATTTTTGTCAAAGGTTTTAACCCAAAACAAAAAGGGTGGACTTTTTAGAAGGGCATTTCAGGTTCATTGAAAAAGTTTTTAGTAAACCCTAGTTGTTCCAGGAGCGTGCTGGGGGTTCTGACATCCCCATTTCAATTTTCTGGAAAATTGAACATGATGCAACACTCTAATGCATGAACTAGCTAGGGTGTGACAACTCACCCCCACTCAAAAGAATCTCGTCCCGTAATTTAGGATCCGTTGGGAAGAAGGTGGGGTACTCGAGTCGAAGACGATCCTCCCTTTCCCAAGTGGCTTCTTTTTCAGAGTGGTGTGACCATTGAACCTTGAGAAACTTCATGTTATGGCGTCGAGTGGTACACTCAGCTTGATCAAGGATACGAACGGGATATTCCAGATATGAAAGATTATCTTGTAGATCAAGCGTTTCGTGGTCCACTCCACGGATAGGATTCGCGAAGCAACGCCTGAGTTGAGAAACGTGGAAGACATCATGAACTCTGGAAAGATGTGGAGGTAGTTCCAATTTGTAGGCAACTTCTCCTCGTTTGGCAAGAATGCGAAAGGGTCCAATGTAACAAGGAGCCAATTTGCCTTTGATACCGAATTGATGGTTTCCCTTTAACGGAGTGACCCGAAGGTAAGCCTTCTCGCCAACTTCATAAGTCACGAGCTTATGTTTATGGTCATATTGGCTCTTTTGACGAGATTGGGCTGTTTTCAATTTCTCACGAATAACGTGAACCTGCTCTTCGGCTTCCTCAATCATATCCGGGCCAAAGAGTTGTCTTTCCCCGGTTTCTGACCAGTTAAGAGGTGTTCGACATTTTCGACCATAGAGAACTTCGAAAGGATATTTGCCCAAGCTAGCTTGATAACTATTGTTATAAGCGAACTCTGCGAATGGAAGGCATTTCTCCCAATCCTTTCCGAATGAAATGACAGAAGCTCGGAGCATATCCTCCAGAATTTGATTGACACGCTCTACTTTACCACTTGATTAGGGGTGGAAGGCGGTGCTAAAAGAGAGACGAGTTCCCATAGCATTTTGGAAACTTTCCCAAAATCGAGAGGTGAAGAGACTCCCACGGTTTGAGTTAATTTCCAATGGGACACCATGAAGAGACACTATTCGGGATATGTATAAATCAGCTAGCTGGCTAGCGGTGATACTCTCACCAACAGGTAGAAAGTGGGCCACCTTGGAAAGACGATCGATCACGACGAAGATGGCATTATTCCCTCTCTTGGTCCTGGGAAACCCAGTAATGAAATCCATACTAATTTCATCCCATTTCCAGTCAGGAATAGCCAAAGGTTGAAGTGTGCTAGCAGGCCATTGATTCTCTTCTTTAACACGATGACAGACGTCGCAACTAGCAATGTATTGAGCAATTTCTCTCTTCATCCTAGTCCACCAAAACCTCTGGCGTAGGTCTTGATACATTTTAGTACTACCGGGATGAATGAGCTTCCTTAAGAATCAACTGGCGTAGATGTTGTTTCTTGGGAACCACCAAGTGGTTCTCAAAGAAAACAACACCTCGCTCATCCATGGAAAAACATTAAGCAACTCCGCTAGCGATGTTTTCCTTAATCTGGGATAATGCCCTTATCACGCTTTTGGGCAGCTATGATTTGATCCGTAAGGTTAGGCTTCGCCACCAGGGTGGATAGGAATCCTCAAGGAACTATGTGAAGGTTAAGCTTACGAAATTCCTCGTGGAGAAGTGGTTGACTTTGTTGTAACATCAGGTTGTTACAATAAGATTTACGACTTACCGCATCAGCCATGACATTGGCTTTCCCCGGGGTGTAAGTTATTCCTAAGTCGTAATCCGAGATCAACTCGACCCAACGTCTTTGCCTGAGATTCAAATCCGGTTGGGTGAAGATATATTTCAAACTTTGGTGCTAGGTGAAGATCTCGCAACGATTACCGAGAAGGTAATGTCGCCAAGTTTTAAGTGCATGGACTACTGCTGCAAGCTCTAGATCATGTGTGGGATAGTTTTCCTCATATGGATGTAATTGCTGTGACGCATAGGCAATAACCTGACGATCTTGCATGAGTATGCAACGTAGTCCTTGTCGTGAGGCATCGCAATAGATAATAAAGTCCTTGGAGAAATCTGGCGGTACCAGTACGGGAGCAGTTGTCAGGCGTCTTTTCAGTTCCTGAAAGCTAAACTCGCAATGTGGGGTCCACTCGAACTTTTTATCTTTCTTGAGGAGTTCAGTTAGAGGTTTAGCAACCTTGGAGAAATTCTCGACGAAGCGGCGACAATAGCTCGCTAAGCCAAGGAAGCTCTGAACTTGCTTGACCGTTTCAGGTGGAGTACAATCAAGGACAGCTTGAACTCACTCAGGATTGACAGCAATACCCTTACCAGAGATTACATGGCCTAGATAGGTCACTTCTGGCAACCAAAATTCACACTTGGAGAATTTGGCATAAAGGCGATGCTCTCGAAGTTTCGTCAATACCATCCTTAGATGTTCATCATGTTCATCCTCATTCTTGGAGTAGATGAGTATATCATCGAGGTATACCACAACGAATTTATCCAAATACTCCATGAAGACCGGGTTCATTAACCGAGAAAAGCTGGCTGGGGCATTTGTTAAACCGAAGGACATGACGGTGTACTCGTATTGGCCATAGCAAGTAACAAAGGCCGTTTTGGGAATGTCCCCATTTCTGATTTTGATTTGATGGTAGCCCAACCTCAAATCCATCTTGGAAAAGACTGAGGATCCAGCGAGCTGGTCATACAGATCGTTGATCCTGGGGAGCGGATACTTGTTCTTTATAGTGACCAAGTTGACAGGTCGGTAATCTACAACCATCCGATCCGTTCCATCCTTCTTCTTGACGAAGAGGACGGGGCAAGCCCAAGGAGAGGAACTAGGACGGATGAAACCCTTTTTCAAGGACTCATCAAGTTGGTTCTTAAGCTCGGCTAGTTCTAAGGGTGCCATCTTATAGGGTCTTCTAGAAATTGGGACGGTTCCTGGAACATGGTCTATCACAAACTCAACATCCCTGTCAGGTGGAACACCTGGCAGTTCTTCTGGAAAGACATCTGGAAAGTCCCGAACTACCAGAATATCTTCAAGGTCTAGAAGGGGGTTGGCATTTAGGGAGTAAAGCTGGCGCTTGGCCACTCGAGTTAAGACATTGACTGTCTTGCCCGATGGGTGAGTAAGTTGAACGGTTCTAGTGGCACAATCAATCTTAGCATAATGAGCTGACATCCAGTCCATACCCGAGATGATGTTTATATCCAAGGACTTGAGAGCTATTAAGGATGCAAGGAATACAAGTCTATCGACAAGAATTTCATTCCCATGGCTTACTCTAGAAGTTTTCCATTTGGAACCCGGAGTTTGAATTACCATGGAAGTGGGCATGTCACAAAATGTCGTGTTATGCAATCGAGCATAGTTCTCAGATATGAATGAATGAGATGCTCCAGTATCGAAAAGAACAGATGCCGGATGGCAATTAACAAAGAGCGTACCAAGGACGACGTTAGGATCCTCATGAGCCTCCTCAGCTGAGACATAGTTGACATGGCCACGTGCAGTGGTGGCTGGCTTAGCGTAGAATGTCTTTCCCGCTGGCTTACCACGGCCAACAGACTTTCCAGACTGATTGGGGTTGTTGTTCTGGGGACACTCTCGACTGTAGTGACCCGGCTCTCCACACTTGAAACATGTCACAACATTGTGGCATGGAGCAACATTAGCAGCGGGGCCACCATAGGGTCTAGGCGGTGCAAACTGCTGGTTGGGGCGAGGTGCCTCAAAGGATGGCCTCGGAATGAACCTGGGTGGCAGCGCTGTGCTTGGGATCCACACCCGGCGCTTCTGAGATCCAGAGCCGGATGAAGAGCCAAAGTCACGAGAGTGCTTGCGTGAAGCGTCATAGTCAGACTGGCCTGTCTCAGCACTGATGGCTTTATTGACCAACTTCTAGAAGGAGGTGCACTCGTGCAGACGACGATCGCGGCGAAGCTCAGGGCTAAGTGCCTTGCGGAACCTGGCCTGCTTCTTAGCGTCGGTGGATACCTCTTCAGGAGCATATCGTGCCAGATTCCCAAATTCATGACTATATGCATCCACAGTCAGTCTGCCTTGGGTAAAATTGCAGAACTCTTCCCTCTTGCGATCTATGAGACCTTCCGGGATGTGGTGCTCACGGAAAGCCTCACTGAATTCATCCCAAGTAGTGATTTGGCCGACCGGGCGCATAGCCTCAAAGTTTTCCCACCAAAGGCTAGCAAGGCCTTCGAGGTGATAGTCAGCATAGGTAACCTTATCAGCTTCGGCTACGTTGGCAGAAGTAGCTTGTGGGTGATGCTGCGAAGCCAAGCCAATCATCCGCGTCGAGAGGCTCGACGGAATGATGAAACTTTGGTGGGTACAACTTGATAAAGTCATTGATTGACACCAAGTCATTTTGCTGATGACGTGCAGTATTCTGCTCAATCTGCTCCAGCAAGCGGTTAGTCTCACGCTTGTTTCTTTCTGCCTCTAGCATAACTTCGGCCAGAGAAGGCGGGTGAGGCAGATTTTCACCCCTAGCTACACTGGCTTCTCCCTGCTCTGGGGCAGCAGGGTTGCTGCGGGTGTTGACCATCCTAGGAAAAACAAGACAACGGTTTAGACAAGGATGGCACAAACTTGGCAAGGAAGTGCAGAATGTAATGGATAACATGGAATGCCAAGATGTTCATTGCATGACATGGTAATATAGAAACTGCCATATATATACCATTGGTCATACACACCGTACATAGTTTAGTACAAGCCCAGGCTAGAGTACAACTACGGTGAAAGACATTACATCTCATCGGAGGCATTCCAAGCACCTATACATTATTTTCTACACCTCCGGAGCGTGATACACACCAAGTCGTATCCCACGGTCACACAGGACTGTGGAGGATACAACTATTACAGTACTAGTGAAACTACTACTAGCTCAGACGGCTCCGTAGTAATCCTCACAAAAGTCACCACCAAAGCCTAGAAGTGGAACATGATCATCTAGAAACAGACGGTCCTGCGGAGCCTGCGGACCATAGGGACTCGGATGAGGCCTTGGTCCCACAGACGGTGGCAGACGGGGACCACGAGGAGGGGTGATGCCTCCTACATCACGCCACTCCATACAATCTGGCAATCCAGACCGCACAGGGCACATGTCCCTCAGGTCCATGTATCCTGCCTGCACTGCAGGTGCAAACCGAGTCAAAGTGGCCCAGTGATTAGCGTGGGAGTGGAAAAGCTCCATACGCAAGGCCCGATTTTCGCGGTCCTTATCCTCGAGCATCTCGGCAGTGGTGTGGAGTAGTGATTCCTCATGTGTAGAGGCTGGCATGTAGCGGAAATCGGTGTTCTGAAGCAAGGTAGTCCTGGCTCAAATGATAGTCATCATTGAGTAAGCTGCATCCTGCACAGACATCTCAATAGTGACCCCAAGTCAATAGGAGCAGTGAAGGGGCTCAGTGGCTCCAGGATAAGAGGGATATATCCTGACGGTACAAAGGTACTGGCTCTGGTTGAAGTCTCGGAACTGCTCCTCGATGGTATATTCCGGATACCACTGATAGCCTGATTCGACCGTCACTCAAACCAACATGGCCGTGTGACCGGGTACATCGAGGCACCAGGTCATATGAACCACTTGGCTCTGGGAACGGGCGGCCATCTGAAAGCACAGAATAATGCAAAGGCATTAGAATTTCCTAGGAGAAATTGGACAGCATAACGGCTGTAAATGCTGAGAAAAAGATTTGAGACATCCACAACAATTTGCAATACCACTCAACAGCATCATATCAAGGTTCTGGTTCAACCAACAACATACCAAAAGTAGTAGAAACTGTACTGAGGCTTGTAACAACAATCCTATAAGCTACTATGGATTAGTAACACGTGAACCTGATAGAAGAAGAGAGCCTAGTCCTTAACCCACGTAGAATGAGAAGAGAATGACTCAGATCAGGGGGCATAAGGTAAAGGAGTAAAAGAGCCTTACGTTCCCTCCCACAATCAATTCCCCTACATATAACTAAAGCATTTCTAGACTCGACATCGACCAGTTTGGCTCAACAAACCTACAGGCAGTCCGACTCTGATGCCAACGCTGTCAGGACCCCGATTTCAAGTCACATCGATCTAGCCGGTAACACCTCATATCACTCTGTGGCCTCACGCACGGTATCCCCACGGGTGTCGCCTTACCATGGCCTGGGACCGTTTGCGCCTTTTGGCTCGCGTATATGATAGTGTCGCTAGCATCCATATGACAGAGAACCCGGGCCTACATGGCTGGTCATGAACCCAAAGCGGCACACACCTATGGGGACAGGCATACATGAATCACATCGATCATGTCGGTCATCAGCGTGCGAATCCGGGCTGTAGCACTGGGCTAACAGGACTCCGGGGAACCCGGGCTGTAGCAGGCTAGGCAGGACTCCGGATGTCACCGCGTGACATTTCCCCGAAGGGACAGACATATGAATGAAGTGAAACACATGCCGGCCAGTCAAGTGTCCTGAGCAGTAGTGCTGGGCTAGCAGGACCCCGGTGAACCGGGCTATAGCAGACTACTATGGCTCAAGGAGCACTAGACTACATTTCCCCATAAGAGAGGCTGCCAAGGATAAACAACTAGATAGTCGGATCCCACACATACCAAGCATTTCAATCATACACACAATATGCTCGATATGTGCAAATACAACATGGCATCAAAACAAAACTCTACAACTCAAGTACTTTATTTAAAGGCTCCGGAGAGCCATACATAACATGTTCATACAGGTAGGGGTCACATGACCCGACACTCAAGTCAAACAAGCACACAAGCATACAAGCACATGCGGAAGCAAATAGTTTGAGTACAGACGCTAGAAAGAAAGAAGGCTTGTCGAAGCCTGTCTATCTACATAGGGCCCTCCATGGCTAGAATCACCACCTGGGTGGCAAGTTACTCATCGACATCGAGGTCTACATAAAACCCATCGGAGGGGGCGGTGTTGTCGTCTGAAAACAGTAATTAAAGCAACATGAGTACAAAGGTACTCACCAAGTCTTACAACAGAACCTACTATACATGCTCATTCTCAAGAAGGTGGTGGAGTTATTTCTGCAAGCCAACTTTGACTATTGGCTATGCTATCCTACGAGACACCACTGTAAAATAGTTTCCACACACGAGTCCACTAATCACCAACACAATACTCCACCGGGGATCCTCCCTTGTCATCCTACGAGAGGGCCATCCTCGGTACTCACACTTATCTTGAGTCTTTTAGTAGTAACCATTAACTTGTCTATGAACTGTATAGGAAATCAAGTAGTCCTTTACCGCGGACGCGGCTATTCGAATAGTTTTATACCCTGCAGGGGTGTACTTCGTCACACATGTTTTCACCACTTAGCGTCTGCACACAACATGTGCTCGGCAGACTTCAAGCGAAAGCCGACGTGGGTGTAGACCATGACCTGACTAACCACACAAGTCTCTAGTCCAGGTTTATCGCCTATTCGGGTTCCATCCGCAAGAAAATCCGGCCGGGGTGTCCTCAACGGCCCCAAACGATGTGTACAGGGTCCCGAGACGCGAAACGGGCACCCGACATACCCGACCATGGTGTATCTACCACATCATAGCCCACCCCTAGGGTCAGCGCTACGCACAGCCGCCAACACATAACCTACAAACACTAGAAACTACTTGCAAGTCCTGGACAGAGGACGAGGGGGTCAGTAAGTCGAGCGGGGTCATATTTCAGGGCCCAATGTGTGGTAGTAGCTAAATCTTAAATCACACATACAGATCTCAGTTCTTATGGACGGCCTCAATGAAACAACCCACCATGTACTCCTACATGGCCTCTCATTGATACCTTTACCAAAACATGTTCAACACATCCCTCACATTACCGACATAATCATTTCACTCTAGCCCATCACCTAGATGAACCAGACCTGACACAACTCTAAGCATAGCAGGCATAGCTAGGTAGGAAACACATACATGGCTCAACCAACTCCTACACATGCTAGTGGGTTTCATCTAGTTACTGTGGCAATGACAGGTCATGCAGAGGATAAGGGTTCAACTACCGCAGCACACAGCAGTTTGAAACGTTGTTGTCTTAATGCAGTAAGTGAGAGCAGAAGTGAGAACATGGGATTGTATCGATATGATCAATGTGGCTGCTTGCCTGATGGAGTAGTAGTAGGATACTGCCCTTCAGTTGGATACTCGGAGATATCCTCGGAGGCAGAACCTACCACGAAAGACACCACAGAATACAATCATCACATGGCAATATGCAACAATATGATGCATGCTATGACATGGCAATATGATGTGTCCTGCCTAATGCAATGTGAAACAAGTTGAATTGGGTCCATTTGAATCAAAGATTCAAATGGGAGCTTATGTTATTTAGCATTATAAGTGTATTATCTTGTTCCACCTAAACATCAAGGTTAATGTGTTTTGTCATGCACGAAACCATTACAGATGGAAAGATTGAATTTTTCTGATCAAATTTCATATATAAATCTTTGCATTTTGGGTTATAGATTAAAAGTTATGAATTTTTGAAGTTTTGGTTATTTTCTGGAATTTCCTATATAAGAGTAAATCCAGAAAAGGATTTACTGTGTCAGCCTGGTGTCAGTGTGACGTCAGCGGGTCAAAGGTGCCAGCCCTGGTCAAACCTGACCGGTGGGCCCCATCTGTCGGTGTAACACTAACTAACAGAGTTAGTTAGTGTTTTGTTAGCACTAAACTAGGTTAGTTAGGCCCTGGGCCCACATGTCAGTGAGTCAAGCTGTTAACTAAAATAATTAGTGTTAACTAAACTAATTGTAATTAGACAGGGGCATGGCCCACACGTCAGTGACTCAGGGGAGGTAAACCTGGGCCCACACGGGGTCAAATAGGGTCAAACTCGCCGGCGTTTGGCCGCCGGCGAGGCCAGACGCGGTGAAGCAGTGCGGGATTCACCTACAAGGCGCCGTTCGGCGCGCGGAGCACAGCTACGGGACGCGGACGCTTGTCCGCATCCAACCAGGGTGGTGGCGTGGCCGGAGTGACGCCGGCGACGAGCTTGGCGGCGGCCGAAGCTCGGGTGCAGGTGGGGATGAGGCTGTGGTGCGCAAATGAGCGCGGCGAAGTGCTACGGGGGCTCTACGCGATGCGGGGAGCGCGTTGGGCGCATGCCCGAGACCAAATGGTCACCAAAGCATCGCCGGCGACGAGCGCGGGCGATCGCGCATGCGGGTGAGCATGGTGCAGTCGCTACGGAGTGCAAAAGAGGAAACGGAGAGGATGGGGAGATGGCTGAGCTCATGGGGGTCACGACGAGGCAGTCAGCGAGGTCGGGGGCGAGCTGATGCGGCGGGGACGGTGAAGGGGATCTCCGGTGGCCGGAGTTGGGGAGGACGAGGTCGGGGCGATTCTAGAGCGGGCGAGGGCTCGGGGCTCGGCCTGCTCGACGTAATCGACGACGGCGGAGCTCGTGGACACGATGGCGCGGCGCGAGGATGATGGAGGGCGCGACTACAGCGATGGTGCGGCGGCAGAGGCATCGGCCATGGTGGGAGAGGGTGAGGGAGAGAGCAGGGGGGTGAATGGAGGGGCCTGGCGAGAGGAAGCAGCTGACTGGCCATGGGCCAGCACAGTGCTGGGCCGCCAGGTGGGCCGGCTGGGGGGTTTAGCCAGGTTAGTCTCTTTCTCCCTCTTTTTCTGTTTTTATTTATTCTTTTTTGTGTTTTGAAATAGTAAAAATACTATTTCATTTAGAAAAACCCTTGAAATAATCAGAGGCACATTTGAAAATATTTTCAACAGCCTAAAATTACTTTCAGGATTATTTGGGCATTTAAATTATTTTATAGCATTTAAATGCCCAAATGCAAATACTATATGGATTAATCCAATGATCCTAAGTTGTCCTAGAAAAGTGTGCACCATTTTTGTCAAAGGTTTTAACCCAAAACAAAAAGGGTGGACTTTTTAGAAGGGCATTTCAGGTTCATTGAAAAAGTTTTTAGTAAACCCTAGTTGTTCCAGGGGGGTGTGCTGGGGGTTCTGTCATCCCCATTTCAGTTTTCTGGAAAATTAAACATGATGCAACACTCTAATGCATGAACTAGCTAGGGTGTGACCCAGTTGGTTAATGCTTTGAGGAGTATATGTCTATGGAGGAAGGAGTACATCAAGCTTCCAAACTGGATGCCTCCTCCTCCTCCTCCGGCGAGTAAGGCCACTCCGCCTCCTCCTCCCCTCCTCCTCCGGTGAGTGATCAGGGCACACCGCCTCCTTCTCCGCCTCCTCTGGCACGTGAGGGCACTCCACCTCCTCCTTCGCCTGCTCCGGCACGTCGGAGCACTCCGCCTCGTCAGCAACGGCGGAAGAGAGACACCGCTGCTCCAGCTCCTCCGGCGCGTCAGAGCACTCTGGCTCCTTCTCCGCCTCGTCAGCAACAACAGAAGAGAGACATCGCCGCTCCTGCGGCTATCAGTACAAGCAGAGGCAGGAGGCAATTCAAATACGGTCCATCTCTCAAGCCTCTGGAAAAGTTACCATATGAGAGGACCGGATATCTATGCTGCCCAAGTGAGAGACTTTTTTTGCAAAGAATCCTCCACCTCCGAAGGAGATGATAGATCCGGTGAAACTGAAGCGCACTATCGATGCCCTGAAGCGACCACCACCGCCTCCATTAGATTCCAACTATGTCCGCTTCTTAAAAAGAAATATGAAGATGTGCGGCGGTTGGGAAGTACTTCGAGTGATGCAAGGTTAACAGAATGAAGAAGTGGGAAAAATTCCCCAGCTCGGCGAACAGGCGAACCAATCGTGCCCCCCCCCCCCGTTGAAGGTGTCTAGCGATATCATCGATAATCAGCCAGGGATGGTGCCCGGTACCAATGCTAGTAATTACCTGGGTGATGAAGTAGAGTTTGAAACAATGGAGGTGGCCGAAATCAGATACCAGCACGAGCAGCCTCTCGTCAAACCTGATCATCCTCCTCTAACAACGATGATGCGAAGATTGCATGAATGGTTCATGAAAACCTGCAGCGAGTCTAGAAAGGATACTTTGATGCTGAGAATTAAAGAGGAGCACGATCCCGTTGGAACTGATCTGTTGCCTCTTGAATTTGACGAGTTATTTCAGTTATACAATCAAAAGGCCCTCGACAAAACACTCGTGACTTGCTACTATCTGTAAGTACTACTTCTGTAATTAAGTCTCTATATATAGCTCAGCTCTTTCATTGCATGTATATATAATTATCCTCACTATATTATGCAGATTGAAGATCGTCGAATGCAGAAAAGCACAAATCTATGACATTGGGTTCATTAACCCAAATATCATACATGAATGGATGGTTCAAAAAAATGTCATAGATACCGAGGACAACTTGCTAAAATCGTTGCTTAAAATCGAAACAAAGATAAAATACTCTTTCCTTACCAATTCGAGTGAGTGTTACTATCTTGTGCATATTCGGTTTCCCTTATTACTCGAGGTTATAGTAATGTAACTGATGAGTGATGCATGCGTGCGCACGTTCCACTTTATTTTGCTAGATCCTAAGGTTGACTGGGAAGTAGTAACCGTCTTAGACTCGAGACGAAAAGATCCCCAAGACTATGCGGACATGACTGAAATGCTCCAGAAGTAAGTTCAATCGATCATTATCGCACCATATCGGCAACTTTGTTCATTTCCTGATATCAAATAATTATTTTCTTTGTCTGGTAGGGTTTGGAAAGAGTTCACCGGAATTATTCCAGGACTGCCGAGGGAGCTGCGATATACACACCCAAAAGTAAGTCCTACTACCTAGTTTCGGGCATCTCCCATTGATTCTAGTTTCATTAATACCATTTATCATGCTTGATAATCAGTTTGATTAAACTCTATTTCTTGTAAAGTGCTTGTGGTAGGAAGTTGGGAATGATTGTGGATACTATGTTTGTGAGTTCATCTACAACGCGACCTCTCTGCGGGGCTACTCTGAAAAACAATATCAAGTACGTAAACAATAATATTCACAATTTTATTTTATTACCATCATTTGTGTTGAGTTTCATTCATATATATGTATTGACCCCCTGATGTCTACTACACAACCTTCTTCTTGTAGACGTTGTTGGGCCTCCAAGTGCAGAGGTTTGTAGGACAGTAGAGTGGATGACCTAAGGTTTATCAATCCATAGGAGGCGTAGGATGAAGATGGTCTCTCTCAAGCAACCCTACAACCAAATAACAAAGAGTCTCTTGTGTCCCCAACACACCCAATACAATGGTAAATTGTATAGGTGCACTAGTTCGGCGAAGAGATGGTGATACAAGTGGTATATGGATAGTAGATAAAGGTTTTTGTAATATCAAAATATAAAAACAGCAAGGTAACTAACGATAAAAGTGAGCACAAACGGTATTGCAATATGTTGAAACAAGGCCTAGGTTCATACTTTCGCTAGTGCAAGTTCCCTCAACAATAATAACATAATTAGATCACATAACTACCCCTCAGCATGCAACAAAGAGTCACTCCAAAGTCACTAATAGCGGAGAACGAATGAAGAGATTATGGTAGGGTACGAAACCACCTCAAAGTTATTCTTTCCAATCAATCTGTTGGGCTATTCCTATAAGTGTCACAAACTGCCCTGGAGTTCGTACTAGAATAACACCTTAAGACACAAATCAACCAAAACCCTAATGTCACCTAGATACTCCAATGTCAGCTCAAGTATCCATGGGTATGATTATACGATATGCATCACAGAATCTCAGATTCATCTATTCAACCAACACATAGAACCTCAAAGAGTGCCCCAAAGTTCCTATCGAAGAATCACGACGAAAACATGTGCTGTGCATAGGTTCATGGGCGGAACCCGCAAGTTGATCACCAAAACATACATCAAGTGAATCACGTGATATCCCATTGTCACCATAGATACGCACGACAAGACATACATCAAGTGTTCTCAAATCTTTAAAGACTCAATCCGATAAGATAACTTCAAAGGGGAAACTCAATCCATTACAAGAGAGTAGAGGGGGAGAAACATCATAAGATCCAACTATAATAGCAAAGCTCGCAGTACATCAAGATCGTATCACCTCAAGAACACGAGAGAGAGAGAGAGAGAGAGAGAGATCAAACACATAGCTACTGGTACATACCCTCAGCCCTGAGGGAGAACTACTCCCTCCTCGTCATGGAGAGCGCCGAGATGATGAAGATGGCCACCGGAGAAGGATTCCCCCTACGGCAGGATGCCGGAACGGGTCTAGATTGGCTTTCGGTGGCTACGGAGGCTTCTGGCGGCGGAGCTCCTAATCTATTGTGCTCCTCGGTAGTTTTAGGGTATATGGAGATATATAGGCGGAAGAAGTATGTCAGGGGGGCCACGAGTGGCCCACGAGGATGGAGGGCGCGCCCTATGGGGGTGGGCACGCCCCCCTACCTCGTGGCCTCCTCGAAGCTTCCTTGACGTAGACTCCAAGTCTCCCAGGTTGCTTTCCTTCCAAAAATGATTTCCGTGAAGTTTCAAGTCAATTGGACTCCGTTTGATTTTCCTTTTCTTCGAAACCCTAAAATAGGCAAAAAAAATAGATAATGGCACTGGGCTTTGCGTTAATAGGTTAGTCCCAAAAATAATATAAAAGTGTATAATAAAGCCCATAAACATCCAAAACAGAAGATAATATAGCATGGAGCAATCAAAAATTATAGATACATTGGAGACGTATCAACATCCCCAAGCTTAATTCCTGCTCGTCCTCGAGTAGGTAAATGAAAAAAACAGAATTTTTGATGCGGAGTGCTACTTGGCAAAATTTCAGTGTGATTCTTCTTAATTGTGGTATCAATATTCAGATCCGAAAGATTCAAGATAAAAGTTCATATTGACATAAAAATAATAATACTTCAAGCATACTAACTAAGCAATCATGTCTTCTCAAAATAACATGGCTAAAGAAAGTTCATCCCTACAAAATCATATAGTTTAGTCATGCTCCATTTTTGTCACACAAGAATGCTCTCATCATGCACAACCCCGATGACAAGCCAAGCAATTCGTTCATACTTTAGTAATCTCAAACCTATAAACTTTCACGCAATATATGAGCGCGAGCCATGAACATAGCACTATGGGTGGAATAGAATATAATGAGGGGGGTTATGTGGAGAAGACAAAAAAGGAGAAAGTCTCACATCAACGAGGCTAATCAATGGGCTATGGAGATGCCCATCGATTGATGTTAATGCAAGGAGTAGGGATTGCCATGCAACGGATGCACTAGAGCTATAAATGTATGAAAGATCAACAAAAGAAACTAAGTGGGTGTGCATCCAACTTGCTTGCTCACGAAGACCTAGGTCACTAGAGGAGGCCCATTGTTGGAATATACAAGCCAAGTTCTATAATGAAAAATTCCCACTAGTATATGAAAGTGACTAAACAAAAGACTCTCTATCATGAAGATGATGGTGCTACTTTGAAGCACAAGTGTGGCAAAGGATAGTAGCATTGTCCCTTCTCTCTTTTTCTCTCTTTTTTTGGGCCTTCTCTTTTTTTATGGCCTTTCCCCTTTTTTTGGGCCTTCTCTTTTTATGGCCCTTTGATGACCCACAAGTAAAGGGGATCTATCGTAGTCCTTTCGATACGTAAGAGTGTCGAACCCAACGAGGAGCAGAAGGAAATAATAAGTGGTTTTCAGCAAGGTATTCTCTGCAAGTACCGAAATAAGTGGTAGCAGATAGTTTTGTGATAGGATAAATTGTAACGAGCAACAAGTAACAAAAGTAAATAAAGTACAGCAAGGTGGCCCAATCCTTCGGTAGCAAAGGACAAGCCGGAACAAACTCTTATAATAGGAAAAGCGCTCCCGAGGACACATGGGAATATCGTCAAGCTAGTTTTCATCACGTTCATATGATTCGTGTTCGATACTTTGACAATTTGATATGTGGGTGGATGGGTGCTTGGGTGTTGTTCTTACTTGAACAAGCATCCCACTTATGATTAACCTCTATTGCAAGCATCCGCATCTACAACAAAAGTATTAAGGTAAACCTAACCATAGCATGAAACATATGGATCCAAATCAGCCCCTTACGAAGCAACACATAAACTAGGGTTTAAGCTTCTGTCACTCTAGCAACCCATCATCTACTTATTACTTCCCAATGCCTTCCTCTAGGCCCAAATAATGGTGAAGTGTTATGTAGTCGACGTTCACATAACACCACTAGAGGCTAGACAACATACATCTTATAAAAATATCAAACGAATACCAAATTCACATGACTACTCATAGCAAGACTTCTCCCTTGTCCTCAGGAACGAACGTAATTACTCACAAAGAATATTCATGTTCAAAATCAGAGGGGTAATAATATGCATATAGGATCTAAACATATGATCTTCCACCAATTAAACCAACTAGCATCAACTACAAGGAGTAATCAACACTACTTGCAACCTACTAGCACCAATCCCGGACTTTGAGACAAGAATTGGATACAAGAGATGAACTAGGGTTTGGAGATGAGATGGTTCTGGTGAAGATGTGGATGGAGATTGCCCTCTCCCGATGAGAGGAGCGTTGGTGACGACGACGGTGATTTCCCCCTCCGGGAGGGAAGTATCCCCAGCAGAACAGCTCTGCCGGAGCTCTAGATTGGATCCGCCAAGATTCCGCCTCGTGGCTGCGGAGTCTCGTCCCGAAAAGTTCCTCCTTATTTTTTTTCTCATCGAAAGACCTCATATAGGAGAAGATGGTCATCGGAGAGCCACCAGGGGGCCCACGAGATAGGGGGCACGCCCTAGGGCGCGCCCCCTACCCTCGTGAGCAGGGTGTGGGCCCCCTGGCCTTCATCTTTGGCGTGGATTTTTATTTTTTTTTTCTTTTAAGACGTTCCGTGGATTTCAGGAATTTTGGAGTTGCGTAGAATAGGTCTCTAATATTTGCTCCTTTTCCTGACCAGAATTCCAGCTGCCGGCATTCTCCTTCCTTGTGTAAACCTTGTAAAATAAGAGAGAATAGCCATAAGTATTGTGACATAAAGTGAAATAACAGTCCATAATGCGATAAATATCGATATAAAAGCATGATGCAAAATGGACGTATCAACTCCCCCAAGCTTAGACCTCGCTTGTCCTCAAGCGAAAAGTCGATAACAATAAATATGTCCTCATGTTTAGAGGTAGAGGCGTCGATAAAAATAAAATATGGACATGAAGGCATCATGATTATTCTTATAATAGCAACATATATAGGTTTTGTCATATGATTACTTATGTTCAAGTGATGATCTATTCACCATGCAAACGTATAAATCATAGACCTTATTGGGTTCCAACAAACTATAATCTCAGTCATTGAAGCAATTGCAATTTATCATAACATCAGAAAGAGTCTATGTCAGAGCTAAAAAGCAAGTCCACATACTCAACTATCATTTAGTCCTCCATAATTGCTAACACTCACGCGATACTTGTGGTTACAGAGTTTTAATCGGACACAGATAAAGATAGGGGCTTATAGTTTTGCCCCACAACCTTTTACCTCAAGGGTAATGTCAACAATAATGGTTCATGCTTCCCTACATCCAATTAGATATATATATATATATATATCATGTTCTTTCCAACATGCCGAGCTTGCCAAAGGATAAAATGAAAAAGGAAAGGTGAAGATCACCATGACTCTTGCATAAGGTAGAAGATAATAATAAAGGATAGGCCCTTCGCAGAGGGAAGCAGAGGTTGCCATGCGCTTTTTGTTGGGTAATGTAGTAATTTCAAAAAAATTCCTACGCACACGCAAGATCAGGGTGATGCATAGCAACGAGAGGGGAGAGTGTTGTCCACGTACCCTCGTAGACCAAAAGCGGAAGCGCTAGCACAACGCGGTTGATGTAGTCATACGTCTTCATGGCCCGACCGATCAAGCACCGAAACTACGGCACCTCCGCGTTCTAGCACACATTCAGCTCGATGACGATCCCCGGACTACGATCCACTAGAATGTCGGGGAAGAGTTCCATCAGCACGATGGCGTGGTGACGATCTTGATGTTCTACTGTCGTAGGGCTTCGCCTAAGCACCACTACAATATTAACGAGGACTATGGTGGAGGGGGGCACCGCACACGGCTAAGAGATCAATGATCAACTGCTGTGTCTATGGGTGCCCCCCTGCCCCCGTATATAAAGGAGCAAGGGAGGGAGGCGGCCGGCCTAGGAGGAGGGCGCGCCAAGGGGGGAGTCCTACTCCCACCGGGAGTAGGACTCCTCCTTCCCTTGTTGGAGTAGGAAAGAAGGAAAGAGGGAGAGAGGAACAAGGAAAACTGGGCTGCGCCCCTTGTCCAATTCGGACTAGAGGGGGGGCGCGTGCCTCCTTCCCTTTGGCCTCTCTCCTCTATTCATGTATGGCCCAATAAGGCCCATATACTCCCCAGCGAATTCCCGTAACTCTCTGGTACTCCGAAAAATACCCGAATCACTCGGAACCTTTCCGATGTCCGAATATAGTCGTCCAATATATCGATCTTTACGTCTCGACCATTTCGAGACTCCTCATGATGTCCCCGGTCTCATCCGGGACTCCGAACTCCTTCGGTACATCAAAACTCATAAACTCATAATATAACTGTCATCGAAACCTTAAGCGTGCGGACCCTACGGGTTCGAGAACTATGTAGACATGACCGAGACACATCTCCGGTCAATAACCAATAGCGGAACCTGGATGCTCATATTGGCTCCCACATATTCTACGAAGATCTTTATCGGCCAGACCGCATAACAACATATGTTGTTCCCTTTGTCATCGGTATGTTACTTGCCCGAGATTCGATCATCGGTATCTCAATACCTAGTTCAATCTCGTTACCGGCAAGTCTCTTTACTCGTTCCGTAATACATCATCCCGCAACTAACTTATTAGTTGCAATGCTTGCAAGGCTTAAGTAATGTGCATTACCGAGAGGGCCTAGAGATACCTCTCCGATAATCGGAGTGACAAATCCTAATCTCGAAATACGCCAACCCAACAAGTATCTTTGGAGACACCTATAGAGCACCTTTATAATCACCCAGTTACGTTGTGACGTTTGGTAGCACACAAAGTGTTCCTCTGGTAAATGGGAGTTGCATAATCTCATAGTCATAGGAACATGTATAAGTTATGAAGAAAGCAATAGCAACAAACTAAACGATCAAGTGCTAAGCTAATGGAATGGGTCAAGTCAATCACATCATTCTCCTAATGATGTGATCCCGGTAATCAAATGACAACTCATGTCTATGGCTAGGAAACATAACCATCTTCGATCAACGAGCTAGTAAAGTAGAGGCATACTAGTACAATTCTAGCATGAATAATAAAGATTTATCATGAAATAAGGAAATAAATAATAACTTTATTATTGCCTCTAGGGCATATTTCCTTCAGTCTCCCACTTGCACTAGAGTCAATAATCTAGTTCACATCGCCATGTGATTTAACATCAATAGTTCACATCACCATGTGATTAACACCCATAGTTCACATCGTCATGTGAACAACACCCAAAGGGTTTACTAGATTCAATAATCTAGCTAGTTCTCATCGCTATGTGATTAACGCCCAAAGAGTACTAGGGTGTGATCATGTTTTGCTTGCGAGAGAAGTTTAGTCAACGGGTCTGCCACATTCAAATCCGTAAGTATTTTGCAAATTTCTATGTCAACAATGCTCTACACTAAGCTACTCTAGCTAATTGCTCCCACTTTCAATATGTATCCAGATTGAGACTTTGAGTCATCTGGATCAGTGTCAAAACTTGCGCCGACGTATCCCTTTACGACGAACCTTTTGTCACCTCTATAATCGAGAAACATATCCTTATTCCACTAAGGATAATTTTGACCAATGTCCAGTGATCTACTCCTAGATCACTATTGTACTCCCTTGCCAAACTCAGGGCGGGGTATACAATAGGTCTGGTACACAGCATGGCATACTTTATAGAACCTATGGCTGAGGCAGAGGGAATGACTTTCATTCTCTCTCTATCTTCTGCCGTGGTCGGGTTTTGAGTCTTACTCAACTTCACACCTTGTAACATAGGCAAGAACTCCTTCTTTGACTGTTCCATTTTGAACTACTTCAAAATCTTATCAAGGTATGTACTCATTGAAAAACTTATCAAGCGTCTTGATCTATCTCTATAGATCTTGATGCTCAATATGTCAGCAGCTTCACCGAGGTCTTTCTTTTAAAAACTCCTTTCAAACATTCCTTTATGCTTTGCAAAATAATTCTACATTATCTCCAATCAACAATATGTCATTCACATATACTTATCAGAAATGTTGTAGTGCTCCCACTGACTTTCTTGTAAATACAAGCTTCACCGCAAGTCTATATAAAACTATATGCTTTGATCAACTTATCAAAGCGTATATTCCAACTCTGAGATGCTTGCTTGCACCAGTCCATAGATGGATCGCTGGAGGTTGCATATTTTGTTAGCACCTTTAGGATTGACAAAACCTTCTGGTTGCATCATATACAACTCTTCTTTAATAAATCCATTAAGGAATGCAGTTTTGTTTATCCATTTGCCAAATTTCATAAAATGCGGCAATTGCTAACATGATTTGGACAGACTTAAGCATAGATACGAGTGAGAAACTCTCATCGTAGTCAACACCTTGAACTTGTCGAAAAACATTTTGCGACAATTCTAGCTTTGTTAATAGTAACACTACTATCACCGTCCGTCTTCCTCTTGAAGATCCATTTATTTTTTTATGGCTTGCTGATCATCGGGCAAGTCAACCGAAGTCCACACTTTGTTCTCATACATGAATCCCATCTTAGATTTTATGGCCTCAAGCCATTTCGCGAAATCTGGGCTCATCATCGCTTCCCCATAGGCTCGTCATGGTCAAGTAACATGACCTCCAGAACAGGATTACCATACCACTCTGGTGCGGATCTCACTCTGGTTTACCTACAAGGTTCGGTAGTAACTTGATCTGAAGTTACATGATCATCATCATTAGCTTCCTCACTAATTGGTGTAGTAGTCACAGGAACAGATTTCTGTGATGAACTACTTTCCAATAAGGGAGCAGGTACAGTTACCTCATCAAGTTCTACTTTCCTCCCACTCACTTCTTTCGAGAGAAACTCCTTCTCTAGAAAGGATCCATTCTCAGCAATGAATATCTTACCTTCGGATCTGTGATAGAAGGTGTACCCAACATTTTCTATTGGGTATCCTATGAAGATGCACTACTCCGATGTGGGTTTGAGCTTATCAGGTTGAAACTTTTTCACATAAGCATTGCAACCTCAAACTTTAAGAAACGACAGCTTAGGTTTCTTGCCAAACCATAGTTCATACGGTGTCGTCTCAACGGATTTAGATGGTGCCCTATTTAATGTGAATGTATCTGTCTCTAATGCATAACCCCAAAATAATAGTGGTAAATCGTTAAGAGACATCATAGATCGCACCATATCTAATAAAGTACGGTTACGATGTTCGGACACACCATTACACTGTAATGGTGTTCCAGGTGGCGTGAGTAGTGAAACTATTTCACATTGTTTCAACTGAAGGCCAAACTCATAACTCAAATATTTTACTTTTACGATCATATCGTAGATACTTTCATTTTTGTTACGATGATTCTCCACTTCACTCTGAAATTCTTTGAACTTTTCAAATGTTTCAGACTTGTGTTTCATCAAGTAGATATACTCATATCTGCTCAAATCATTTGTGAAGATCAGAAAATAATAATACCTACCGCGAGCCTCAATATTCATCGGACCACATACATCAGTATGTATGATTTCCAACAAATCTGTTGCTCGCTCCATTGTTCCGGAGAACGGAGTCTTAGTCATCTTGCCCATGAGGCATGGTTCGCAAGCATCAACTGATTCATAATCAAGTGATTCCAAAAGCCCATCAGCATGGATTTTCGTCATGCGCTTTACACCAATATAACCTAACCGGCAGTGCCACAAATAAGTTGCACTATCATTATTAACTTTGCATCTTTTGGCTTCAGTATTATAAAAATGGGTATCACCACGATCGAGATCCAACAAACCATTTTCATTGGGTGTATGACCATAGAAGGTTTTATTCATGTAAACAGAACAACAATTATTCTCTAACTTACATGAATATCTGTATTGCAATAAACATGATCAAATCATATTCATGCTCAATGCAAACACCAAATAACACTTATTTAGGTTCAACACTAATCCCGAAAGTATAGGGAGTGTGCGATGATGATCATATCAATCTTGGAACTACTTCCAGCACACATCATCACTTCACCCTTAACTAGTCCCTGTTCATTCTGCAACTCCCGTTTTGAGTTACTACTCTTAGCAACTGAACCAGTATCAAATACCGAGGGGTTTCTATGAACACTAGTAATATACACATCAATAATCTGTATATCAAATATACCTTTGTTCACTTTGCCATCCTTCTTATCCGCCAATTACTTGGGGTAGTTCCGCTTCCAGTGACCAGTCCCTTTGCAGTAGAAGCACTCAGTTTCAGGCTTAGGTCCAGTCTTGGGTTTTTTCACTTGAGCAACAACTTGCTTGCTGTTCTTCTTGAAGTTCCCCTTCCCTTTGTCCCTTTACTTGAAACTAGTGATTTTGTTTACCATCAACACTTGATGCTTTTCTTGATTTCTACCTTCGTCGATTTCATCATCACGAAGAGCTTGGGAATCGTTTCCGTTATCCCTTGCATATTATAGTTCATCACGAAGTTCTACTAACTTGGTGTTGGTGACTAGAGAATTCTGTCAATCACTATTTTATCTGGAAGATTAACTCCCACTTGATTCAAGCGATTGTAGTACCCAGACAATCTGAGCACATGCTCACTGCTTGAGCTATTCTCCTCCATCTTTTAGCTATAGAACTTGTTGGAGACTTCATATCTCTCAACTCGGGTATTTACTTGAAATATTAAGTTCAACTCCTGGAACATCTAATATGGTCCATGACGTTCAAAACGTCTTTGAAATCCCGATTCTAAGCTGTTAAGCATGGTGCACTAAACTATCAAGTAGTCATCATATTGAGCTAGCCAAACATTCATAACGTCTGCATCTTCTCCTGCAAGAGGTCAGTCACCTAGCGGTGCATCAAAGACATAATTCTTCTGTGCAGCAATGAGGATAAACCTCAGATCACGGACCCAGTCCGCATCATTGCTACTATCATCTTTCAACTTAGTTTTCACTAGGAACACATATAAAACATAAGGAAGCAATAATGTGAGCTATTGATCTACAACATAGATATGCAAATACTATCAGGACTAAGTTCATGATAAATTAAAGTTCAATTAATCATATTACTTAAGAACTCCCACTTAGAAAGACATCCCTCTAATCTTCTAACTGATCACGTGATCCAAATCAACTAAACCATAACCGATCATCACGTGAAATGGAGTAGTTTTCAATGGTGAACATCACTATGTTGATCATTATAACACCCTCGATGCGACTATAGCTCCCACGTGTCGAGGCACGACTTAAAGACATAATCGCATTGAAGGCATATGTCACAAGTTAGGCAATCTTCACAAACATCCCATGTAATATAATAAAAGGGGAGATAACATAGTTGGCTTACACTCGCCACGTCAATCAAGTACATCAATAACATTACATCATCCAAAACACTCATGGCCCGACTACGGCGCCAAAATAAAAGAGAACCCAACATGCGACACGGTCCCAATCACCCCCAACTGGGCGCCACTACTGATCATCGGGAAAGGAAACATAGTATCGTTGAGAGTCTTCGTCGAACTCCCACTTGAGCTCGTACGCGTCTCCTGGAGCGGAATCATCAGGCCCTGCATCTGGTGATATAGTAATCTGTGAGCCAGAGGGACTCAGCAATCTCGCACCCTCGCGATCAAGACTATTTGAGCTTATAGGTAAGGCAAGGTAAAATATGAGTGGAGCTGCAGCAAGCGACTAGCAAGTATGGTGGCTAACTTATTCGCAAAAGAGAGCGAGAAGAGGAGGCAAAGCACGAGCGAGAAACTAGAGAGCAACCTGCGCAAACATTACTCCAATACCGTGTCCACTTCCCGGACTCCGCCGAGAAGAGGCCATCACGGCAACACACTCAGTTGATTCATTTTAATTAAGTTAAGGTTCAAGTTATCTACAACCGGACATTAATAAATTCCCATCTGCCCATAACCGCAGGCACGGCTTTCGAAAGTTCAATCCCTCCAGGGGAGTCCCAACTTAGCCCATGACAAGCTCTCACGGTCAATGAAGGAATGGACCTCCTCCCAAGACGTTTCAATCAGACTCGGTATCTCGGTAACTCAAGACACTTCGACAGGTTAAAACAAGACCAGCAACACCGCCCGAATGTGCCGACAAATCCCGATAGGAGCTGCACATATCTCTTTCTCAGGGCACACTCAGATAAGCAATCCATACAACTAAAACCAGCCGTCGAGTTTCCCCGAGGTGGCGCTGCAAGGGGCTCTAGTTTGGACCAACACTCAGAGGAGCACTGGCCCGGGGGGTTAAAATAAGATGACCCTTGAGTCTGCAGAACCCAAGGGAAAGAAAAGGCTAGGTGGCAAATGGTAAAACCAAGGTTGGGCATTGCTGGACAAGCTTTAAACAAGGCGAAATATCAAGGGGTTCCCATTATAACCCAACCGCGTAAGGAACGCAAAATCCGGGAACATAACACCGATATGACGGAAACTAGGGCGACAAGAGTGGAACAAAACACTAGGCGAGAGGCCGAGCCTTCCACCCTTTACCAATTATATAGATGCATTAAGATAACATAGCAATATAATGATATCCCAACAAGTAAATAAAAGATGTTCCAACAAGGAACGGCCTCCAATCTTCACCTGCAACTAGCAACGCTATAAGAGGGGCTGAGCAAAGCGGTAACATAGCCAATCAACGGTTTGCTAGGACAATGGTGGGTTAGAGGTTTGCATGGAAATTTGGGAGGCTTTCAAGCAAGTGGTAGGTATCGTAGCAATGGCATAGCAAAAGAGTGAGCAAACTAGCATAGCAAAGATAGTAGTGATTTTGAGGGTATGATCATCTTGCCTGCACAGTTGTCAAAGTTGACTGGATCCTCAAAAGCAAACTCAACGGGCTCCTCGGTAGCGAACTCGTCTCCCGGCTCTACCCAAACAATACAAACAAGCAACAAGGACACAATCAACCACGTGCAAACTCAAACAACACGATGCAAAGATGATATGCTATGCGGGATGCGATGTTGGATGCAAAATGCAAGATATAACAGGAAATGCATGAACCTGGCCTCAACTTGGAATTCCAAGGGTACCAATGGAAATATGAGATGAAATCGCTTGAAAACGATATAAAGAACGCCGGAATCGGAGTTACGGTTTGGAAATGGCAAGCGATTCAAAAATGACACCGGTTTGCGATTTACAGAAAGTAGGCATCTAAATGCAACGAAACGAACATGCTACAGCATCCAAACATGACAACAAAATACATGGCAGGGATGCACACAAGATGCTTAACAAATGTCTAGCACTGAGCTACGGCCAAATCATCCACTAACAGGTTCAAACAAGCATGGCAAAAACGCAAACGGAAAACAGATTTCAGACTTAGTGAAATTAACACTTGTCTGAAATTTCAGATCATATAGCCCTCTTCGGAGCAACAAAACAACATGCTACAGGACCTGAACATGACAAAGAAAGACATGTCATGGAGCTACTCAACAAGATTAACAAAAGTCCCTTAGTGACCTTGAGCCAAAAGGGATCACAAAATATACTAACAAGCACACAAACATAGCAAAAACATAATCAGTTTTCAGACTTGGTGAAAACTGGGACTTGCTGAAACATAACTCACGAAGGCCTGTTTACGAGCTCGATGCAAGTCATGGCAAGACAAGCATACACCCATAAAGAAGGCACAAAATACAAGCTAGACATGGCAAGAACAATGGCATAGCATGCACGGATCAACTACAATAACATCGGCAAAATGGCAAACGAGTTGACGATCTGCCCAGATTCACAACGAAGCAAAAGTAGAGCTCGATTGACTCAAGCAAGGGTGCTACATAATTGCAAAAAAAGTCATGGATGGATAGAGCACTACAAGATTAACAAAACTCCTTTACTGATCATGCTCAAAAGAGGCACGGATCACTAGGAAACAACAAGAACATATGGCATCATGAACTAAATAATCCCAGACTTAGTGATTTCACTAAGTCCCTGAAAACGGAATTACCGGGTGCCTCACTTTGCAAGCTTGCACAAGTCACCACACACATCCTAAAAATGCATGGGTTGCACCTCTGGAAAGATAACAAAATCCTTAACAAAACATATGAAGGACTCACAGGCATATCATGCACACAACAATCATGGCAAAAATTACAAAAGTCTAAGATGAACTAGCAGATCTGACAGTTAACTCACGAAGCCTCCTTCTAACAGCATTTCGGGCATCAAGATGAACTCAAATGAAAATGATGCAATGGAATGAAATGATGCACTCGTCGAGACGAACATTTTGATATACTATATGTCCAAAACGGAGCTACGGATGCGGAGATATCATAGGCCAAAGTTAGCACAAAAATTAGGGTTCGGAGGAGAAAAAGTCAACCATCAAATTTCAGATCTCAGATCTGGATCGGCACAGATTCCGAGGATCGCCGGAAAACACTATTCACCGCCGGAGTTTGAGGTCGCCGGAGACCGGATCCGAGGAGGGAGAGGCCGGGGGCGGAGGTAGCGGCGCGAGGCGGGAGGAGGGGCGGCGGAGCTCGGCCGGCTCGGGGCGGAGCGGTGGTGGGGCGGCCCGCGGCGGCGGTGGCGGCCCGCGTCGACGGCGGTGGCGGCCCGCGGCGGCAGCGCCCGCCTGAGCCGAGGGAGGCGGCGGCGAGAGGAGGCCGAGAGGCGCGGGGGCGGTTCGGCCTCGCGGGGGCCCTGTTTGGGCCTCCCGGGCCGCGGCGGCAGCGAGGTGGCGGTGCCACGTGGCGGCGGCGGACTGGCGGTGGCGGCCGGCGGACGTTGTCCAGCGCGGGTCGGACACGTCCGGCGCGCGAGATCTGTTTTTTTAGGGTTTCGGAGAGGGAGAGAGATCCGAAAACGGGGGGGGGGGCTATTTATAGGCATAAGTGGAGCTAGGAGAGTCCAAATGAGGTGCGGTTTTCGGCCACGCGATCGTGATCGGACGCTCTAGATGATGGAGCAGAGTTTGGAGGGTTTTGGGCCAAATTGGAGGGGTGTTGGGCTGCAACACACACGAGGCCTTTTCGGTCCCTCGGTTAACCATTGGAGTATCAAACGAAGTCCAAATGGTACGAAACTTGACAGGCGGTCTACCGGTAGTAAACCAAGGCCGCTTGGCAAGTCTCGGTCCAATCCGGAAATGTTTAATCCCCACACACGAAAGAAAGCTAGAAATGACCACCGGAGGAGAACGAAGCGCCGGAATGCAAAACGGACAATGGGGAAAATGCTCGAATGCATGAGATGAACACGTATGCAAATGCAATGCACATGATGACATGATATGAGATGCAAGACAACGATAAAAACACACGGAGACAAAACCCGAACCCGAGGAAATAAATATAACTTAACGCCAGAAACGGCAAGAGTTGGAGTACAAATTGGGAAAGTTACATCCGGGGTGTTATAATCATATCTACTATATGATTCACGCTCGACCTTTCGGTCTCAGTGTTCCGAGGCCATATCTGCATATGCTAGGCTCGTCAAGTTTAACCTGAGTATTTTGTGTGTGCAAAACTGGTTTGCACCCGTTGTAGATGTACGTAGAGCTTATCACACCCGATCATCACGTGGTGTCTGGGCACGACGAACTTTGGCAACGGTGCATACTCAGGGAGAACACTTTTATCTTGAAATTTAGTGAGAGATCATCTTATAATGCTACCGTCAATCAAAGCAAGATAAGATGCATAAAAGATAAACATCACATGCAATCAATATAAGTGATATGATATGGCCATCATCATCTTGTGCTTGTGATCTCCATCTCCGAAGCACCGTCATGATCACCATCGTCACCGGCGCGACACCTTGATCTCCATCGTAGCATCGTTGTCGTCTCGCCAATCTTATGCTTCCACGACTATCGCTACCGCTTAGTGATAAAGTAAAGCATTACAGCGCAATTGCATTGCATACAATAAAGAGACAACCATATGGCTCCTGTCAGTTGCCGATAACTCGGTTACAAAACATGATCATCTCATACAATAAAATTTAGCATCATGTCTTGACCATATCACATCACAACATGCCCTGCAAAAACAAGTTAGACGTCCTCTACTTTGTTGTTAAAAGTTTTACGTGGCTGCTATGGGCTTAGCAAGAACCGTTCTTACCTACTCATCAAGACCACAACGATAGTTTGTCAAGTTGGTGCTGTTTTAACCTTCGCAAGGACCGGGCGTAGCCACACTCGGTTCAACTAAAGTTGGAGAAACTGACACCCGCCAGCCACCTGTGTGCAAAGCACGTCGGTAGAACCAGTCTCGCGTAAGCGTACGCGTAATGTCGGTCCGGGCCACTTCATCCAGCAAAACCGCCGAACCAAAGTATGACATGCTGGTAAGCAGTATGACTTATATCGCCCACAACTCACTTGTGTTCTACTCGTGCACAACATCAACGCATAAAACCTAGGTTCTAATACCAATGTTGGGTAACGTAGTAATTTCAAAAAATTCCTACGCACACGTAAGATCATGGTGATGCATAGCAACGAGAGGGGAGAGTGTTTTCCACGTACCCTCGTAGACCGAAAGCGGAAGCGTTAGCACAACGCGGTTGATGTAGTCGTACGTCTTCATGGCCCGACCGATCAAGCACCGAAACTACGGCACCTCCGAGTTCTAGCACACGTTCAGCTCGATGACGATCCCCGGACTATGATCCAGCAGAGTGTCGGGGAAGAGTTCCGTCAGCACGACGGCGTGGTGACGATCTTGATGTTCTACGGTCGCAGGGCTTCGCCTAAGCACTACTACAATATTATCGAGGACTATGGTGGAGGGGGGGCACCGCACACGGCTAAGAGATCAATGATCAACTGCTGTGTCTATGGGGTGCCCCCCTGCCCCCGTATATAAAGGAGCAAGGGAGGGAGGCGGCCGGCCTAGGAGGAGGGCGTGCCAAGGGGGGAGTCCTACTCCCACCGGGAGTAGGACTCCTCCTTCCCTTGTTGGAGTAGGAAAGAAGGAAAGAGGGAGAGAGGAACAAGGAAAACTGGGCTGCGCCCCTTGTCCAATTCGGACTAGAGGGGGGGCGCGTGCCTCCTTCCCTTTGGCCTCTCTCCTCTATTCATGTATGGCCCAATAAGGCCCATATACTCCCCGGCGAATTCCCGTAACTCTCTGGTACTCCGAAAAATACCCGAATCACTCGGAAGCTTTCCGATGTCCGAATATAGTCGTCCAATATATCGATCTTTACGTCTCGACCATTTCGAGACTCCTCGTCATGTCCCCGGTCTCATCCGGGACTCCGAACTCCTTCGGTACATCAAAACTCATAAACTCATAATATAACTGTCATCGAAACCTTAAGCGTGCGGACCCTATGGGTTCGAGAACCATGTAGACATGACCGAGACACGTCTCCGGTCAATAACCAATAGCGGAACCTGGATGCTCATATTGGCTCCCACATATTCTACGAAGATCTTTATCAGTCAGACCGCATAACAACATACGTTGTTCCCTTTGTCATCGGTATGTTACTTGCCCGAGATTCGATCGTCGGTATCTCAATACCTAGTTCAATCTCGTTACCGGCAAGTCTCTTTACTCGTTCCGTAATACATCATCCCGCAACTAACTTATTAGTTGCAATGCTTGCAAGGCTTAAGTGATGTGCATTACCGAGAGGGCCCAGAGATACCTCTCCGATAATCGGAGTGACAAATCCTAATCTCGAAATACGCCAACCCAACAAGTACCTTCGGAGACACCTGTAGAGTACCTTTATTATCACCCAGTTAAGTTGTGACGTTTGGTAGCACACAAAGTATTCCTCTGGTAAACGGGAGTTGCATAATCTCATAGTCATAGGAGCATGTATAAGTTATGAAGAAAGCAATAGCAACAAACTAAATGATCAAGTGCTAAGCTAATGGAATGGGTCAAGTCAATCACATCATTCTCCTAATCCGTGATCCCGTTAATCAAATGACAACTCATGTCTATGGCTAGGAAACATAACCATCTTCGATCAACGAGCTAGTCAAGTAGAGGCATACTAGTGACACTCTGTTTGTCTATGTATTCACACATGTATTATGTTTCCGGTTAATACAATTCTAGCATGAATAATAAACATTTATCATGAAATAAGGAAATAAATAATAACTTTATTATTGCCTCTAGGGCATATTTCCTTCACTTTTATGGTTGGATATATAAAATCTCAATGCGAAAGAACGTCACTTTATATTGCCACTTGTGATATGAACCTTTATTATGCAGTCCGTCGCTTTTATTACTTCCACATAACAAGATCGTATAAAGCTTATTTCTCCCACACCAATCAATCATACATATTTAGAGCAATTTTTATTGCTTTGCACCCATGACAACTTACTTGAAGGATCTTACTCAATCCATAGGTAGATATGGTGGACTCTCATGGCAAAACTGGTTTAGGGATATTTGGAAGTATAAGTAGTAAGAGGGGGAAAGGCAAGCTCAACAAGTTAGAGGAACCATGAAAACATACTTTATCTCAGATATAAGAAAGACATAACTCATTACGTTGTCTTCCTTGTCCAACATCAACTCTTTAGCATGTCATATTTTAAAGAGTGCTCCAAATCATAAAAGATGTCAATGATAATATATCTATATGTGAAAACCTCTCTTTCCTTATTACTTCCTATTAATTGCAACAATGACCAAAGCTATGTCTGCCAACTCCCAACAACTTTTAGTCATCATACTCTTTCTATGTGAAGTCATTACTCTCAATAAGATCAATATGAACTCTTGGTTTCTTTTTATTCTTTTCTCTTTTCTTTTATTCACCCAAGATCATGGCAAAATAATCAAGCCCTTGACTCAACACTAATCTTTATTATATATAGCTCACGGACTCGATTACATAGAGGGATCATAAAGCAAAACACAAAACTAGATCATGCCATAAACTTTATTTTACTAGATCAAGATACTACTAATAGGATTGAACTAAGAAAAACGGTAAAGATAAGAGTTGTGATTATGATACGATAACGGGGCACCTCCCCCAAGCTTGGCAGTTGCCAAGGGGAGTGCCCATACCCAGATACTCAATTCTTCTTTGTTGGAGGAGACGGTGGAGGTGTTGTTGGCTTAGTTGATGGCTTAGTCTTCTCCCTTAATTTGCGCTTGAGGACGGCATTTTGATCCCTCAGACCATCAACTTCCCACTCCAGGTTTAATATCTTTTTGCATAGGTCCTGCTTATTTTCCTGCACGAGACGAAAAGGGATAAACTCGAACTTGGGTTTCTTTACCCTATTAGGGAGACTTGAATTTTTGAACTCCACATGCATGTCTCCAGGTTGAGGTAATGGTGCTTCATCTTCATCTGAGCTCGTCTCCTCCTTCCCCTTGGTTTCATAGTCCTCTTCTTCCTCCGTGGTCCATCCATTATGTTCCACATCTCCATAGACCTTTGGATTTGCTAAGTAATCATCCACATAGCTTTCTCCTTCCGAATCCTGGGAAGACATGTAGATTTAATCTGCAACAGGACAGCTCGAAACAAAGACATGAGGTTTTTGCGTGATACGAGAGTCAAAAACTTCGGGAAAATATATAATGAATTTTTTACCGACCAAAATACGTATTGTGCAAGAAAACGGAGTCCGGAAAGCACACGAGGCGCTCACAAGGTAGGGGGCGCGCCCAGCACCCCCGTGGGGCCCTCGTGTCCTTCCCGGACTGCTACTTATTTTTCTATTTTTCTAAATATTCCAAAACGGAGAAATATTGCCTTAGAAATTGTTTTGGAGTCGGTTTACTTACCGTACCACGTATGTATTCCTTTTCGGAGTCTGAAACGTTCCACAAAGTGTCCCTTATGTATTCCTCTGGGGTTACGGTTTCAATAATATTGGTTTCAACATTTATGGGATTACCTGAGATATAATGTTTAATTCCTTGACCATTTACCACCTTCGGATTTGTGCCCTCGGAGTTGTTGATTTTTATGGCACCGGAACGATAGAACTCTTCGATGACGCAGGGGCCTTCCCGTTTAGAGAGAAGTTTTCCTGCAAAAAATCTTAAACGAGAGTTGTATAGCAATACATAATCACCTACATTAAACTCACACTTTTGTATCCTTTTGTCATGCCATCTTTTAACTTTTTCCTTAAACAACTTGGCATTTTCATAAGCTTGGGTTCTCCATTCATCAAGTGAGCTAATATCAAATAACCTCTTCTCACCGGCAAGTTTAAAATCATAGTTGAGCTCTTTAATAGCCCAATATGCCTTGTGTTCTAGTTCGAGAGGTAAGTGACATGCTTTTCCATAAACCATTTTATACGGAGACATACCCATAGGATTTTTATATGCAGTTCTATAAGCCCATAATGCATCATCAAGTTTCTTGGACCAATTCTTTCTAGACCTATTAACAGTCTTTTGCAAAATTAATTTGAGCTCTCTATTGCTCATTTCTACTTGACCACTAGACTGTGGGTGATAAGGAGATGCAATTCTATGATTAACATCATATTTAGCAAGCATTTTACGGAAGGCACCATGAATAAAGTGTGAACCACCATCAGTCATTAAATATCTAGGGACTCCAAACCTCGGAAAAATAACTTCCTTAAGCATTTTAATAGAAGTGTTATGATCAGCACTACTAGTTGGAATAGCTTCTACCCACTTAGTAATGTAATCAACAGCAACTAGAATATGTGTATACCCATTAGAGGCAGGAAAAGGTCCCATATAATCAAAGCCCAAACATCAAACGGTTCAATAACAAGTGAATAATTCATAGGCATTTCTTGACGTCTACTAATATTGCCAATTCTTTGACATTCATCGCAAGGCAAGACAAACTTACGGGCATCCTTGAAGAGAGTAGGCCAATAAAAACCAGATTGCAATACCTTATGTGCAGTTCTATCTCCAGCGTGGTGTCCTCCATAAGACTCGGAATGACACTTGTGTAGGATCTGTTCCTGTTCATGCTCAGGTACACAACGTATAATAACACCATCTACTCCTTCCTTATAAAGATGTGGGTCATCCCAAAAGTAATGTCTTAAATCATAGAAAAACTTTTTCTTTTGCTGGTATGTGAAGCTAGGTGGTATAAACTTAGCAACAATATAATTAGCATAATCAGCATACCATGGAGCACTACGAGAAGTACTTATAACATTTAATTGTTCATCAGTAAAGTCATCATTAATAGGTAGTGGGTCATCAAGAATATTTACTAACCTAGATAAGTTGTCTGCAATGGGGTTCTCAGCTCCCTTTCTATCAACAATATTCAAATCAAATTCTTGTAGCAAGAGAACCCATCTAATAAGTCTAGGTTTAGCATCTTTCTTTTCCATAAGATATTTAATAGCAGCATGATCAGTGTGAATAGTTACTTTAGAATCAACAATATAAGATTTGAACTTATCACAAGCAAATACAACTGCTAAAAGTTCCTTTTCAGTAGTAGCGTAATTTCTTTGAGCATTGTCTAGGGTCTTACTACCATAATGGATAACATTTAATTTCTTATCAACTCTTTGCCCTAGAACAACACCTACAGCATAATCACTAGCATCACACATAATTTCAAAGGGTAAATTCCAATCAGGTGGCTGAACAATAGGTGCAGAGACTAATGCTTTCTTAAGTATTTCAAATGCTTCTACACAATCATCATCAAAGACAAATGGTATATCTTTTTGCAATAAATTAGTCAGAGGCTGAGAAATTTTTGAGAAGTCCTTAATGAACCTCCTGTAAAATCCGGTGTGACCAAGGAAACTTCTTATACCTTTGATGTCCTTGGGGCATGGCATCTTTTCAATAGCATCAACCTTGGCTTTATCAACTTCAATACCTCTTTCAGAAACTTTGTGCCCCAAAACAATACCTTCATTAACCATAAAGTGGCACTTTTCCCAATTCAAGACAAGATTAGTTTCTTCACATCTCTGCAAAACTCGATCAAGATTTCTCAATCAATCGTCAAAAGAGGAACCATAGACGGAAAAGTTGTCCATGAAAACCTCACAAATCTTTTCAAAAAAGTCAGAGAATATAGCCATCATGCATCTTTGAAAGGTAGCAGGTGCATTACATAAACTAAAAGGCATACGTCTATAAGCAAAAGTACCAAAAGGGCATGTAAAAGTAGTCTTTGATTGATCTTTAGCCGACACAGGTATTTGAGAGAAACCAGAATAACCATCTAGAAAGCAATAGTGTGTATGTTTGCATAATCTTTCTAGCATTTGATCAATAAAAGGTAAGGGATAATGATCTTTCTTAGTAGCTTTATTTAATTTCTGGAAATCAATTACCATCCTATAACCTGTGATAATTCTTTGTGGAATCAATTCATCTTTATCATTAGGAACAACAGTAATACCTCCCTTCTTAGGGACACAATGGACAGGACTTACCCACTCACTATCAGCAACGGGATAGATTATACCTGCCTCCAGAAGCTTTAGTATTTCTTTTCTTACCACTTCTTTCATTTTAGGATTCAGACGTCGTTGAGGATCACGAACTGGTTTGGCATCTGCTTCCAAATTTATTTTATGTTGATATAGAGTGGGACTAATGCCCTTAAGATCATCAAGAGTATATCCAATAGCAGCACGATGCTTCTTCAGAGTTTTCAATAATCTTTCTTCTTCATGCTCGGAAAGGTTAGCACTAATAATAACAGGATATATCTTCTTTTCATCAAGATAAGCATATTAAAGATTATCATGCAAAGGTTTAAGCTCAAACACGGGATCACCCTTGGGTGGAGGAGGATCCCCTAGGATTTCAACAGGCAAATTGTGTTTCAGAATAGGTTCTTGTTTAAAGAATACTTCATCTATTCCCCTTCTTTCATTCATGAACATATCATTTTCATGGTCTAGCAAATAGTGTTCTAAAGGATCACTAGGAGGTACGGCAATAGAAGCAAGACCAATAATCTCATCCTTACTAGGTAATTCTTCCTCACGATGTTGTTTACTAAATTTAGAGAAATTAAACTCATGAACCATATCATCCAAACCAACAGTAGCAATATTCTTAGTGCAGTCTATGGTAGCATTGACAGTATTTAAGAAGGGTCTACCAAATATAATGGGACAAAAGCTACCTTGTGGGGAACTAAGAACAAGAAAATCAGCAGGATATTTAGTTTTCCCACACAAGACATCAACATCTCTAACAATTCCCATTGTTGAAATAGTATCTCTATTGGAAAGTTTAATTGTGACAACAATATCTTCTAACTCAGCAGGAGCAATTTCATTTTGAATTTCTTCATATAAAGTATGCGGTATAACACTAGCACTAGCACCCATATCACATAAGCCATGATAACAATGATCTCCTATTTTAACAGAAATAACAGGCACGCCTACCACAGGTCTATGTTTATCTTTAGCACAAGGCTTAGCAATTCTAGCAGTTTCACCTTCGAACTGAATAACATGCCCATCAATATTATCAGACAAGAGATCTTTAACAATAGCAATATTAGGTTCTACTTTAACTTGCTCAGGAGGTGTATAAGTTCTAATTACTTTTACGAACAACTGTTGAAGCTTTAGCATGATCCTTTATTCTAACAGGGAAAGGTGGTTTCTCAATATAAGAAGTAGGAACAATAGGATCATTATAAGTGACAGTCTTTTCTTCAACTTTAATAGGTGCAACTACTTATACTTCTATGGAAGGATGATATTTAAACCACTTCTCCTTAGGAAATCAACATAAGTAGCAAAAGATTCACAGAAAGAAGCTAGTATCTCAGAGTCAAGTCCATATTTAGTGCTAAACTTGCAGAAAATATCGATATCCATAAAAGATTTAACACAATCAAACTTAGGTGTCATACCTGACTCCTTACCTTCGTCGAGGTCCCAATCTTCAGAGTTGCGTTTAATTCTATCCAATAAATTCCATCTGAATTCAATAGTCTTCATCATAAAAAAGCCAGCACAAGAAGTATCGAGCATGGTTTGATTATTATGAGAAAACCGAGCATAAAAACTTTGCATAATTATTTATCTCGGGAGCTCATGATTGGGGCATGAATATAACATTGATTTAAGACTCCCCCAAGCTTGAGCAATGCTTTCTCCTTCGCGAGGCCAGAAATTATATATATAATTGCGATCACGATGAACAAGATGCATAGGGTAATACTTTTGATGAAATTCCAGCTTCAATCTTTTATAGTCCCATGATCTCATATCATCACATAGCCTATACCATATCAATGTGTCTCCCTTCAAAGATAAAGGGAAGACCTTCTTCTTAGCAACATCATCGGGTATACCTGCAAGCTTAAATAATCCACAAACTTCATCCACATATATTAAGTGCTCATCAGGATGCTTTGTTCCATCTCCTGTAAAAGGATTAGCTAGCAGTTTTTCCATCATACCCGAAGGAAATATAAAAGGAGTTTCATTTTCAATAGGTTCAGTAGGTTGAGGAGCAACTCTTTGCTCTACTGGACGGGGTGAAGATACCCCGAACAAGCCCCTCAGAGAATTACTTTCCATAGTAACAAGTGACAGTAAATTTCAGCACACTATATAAATTTTTCCTTACCAAATTCCACCTACCAAAGGCGCTACACTCCCCAGCAACGGCGCCAGAAAAGAGTCTTGATGACCCACAAGTATAGGGGATCTATTGTAGTCCTTTCGATAAGTAAGAGTGTCGAACCCAACGACGAGCAGAAGGAAATGATAAGCGGTTTTCAGCAAGGTATTCTCTTTAAGTACTGAAATAAGTGGTAACAGATAGTTTTGTGATAGGATAAATTGTAACGAGCAACAAGTAACAAAAGTAAATAAAGTGCAGCAAGGTGGCCCAATCCTTCGGTAGCAAAGGACAAGTTGGAACAAACTCTTATAATAGGAAAAGCGCTCCCGAGGACACATGGGAATATCGTGAAGCTAGTTTTCATCACGTTCATATGATTCGCGTTCGATACTTTGATAATTTGATATGTGGGTGGACCGGTGCTTGGGTGCTGTTCTTACTTGAACAAGCATCCCACTTATGATTAACCTCTATTGCAAGCATCCGCAACTACAACAAAAGTATTAAGGTAAACCTAACCATAGCATGAAACATATGGATCCAAATTAGCCCCTTACGAAGCAACGCACAAAATAGGGTTTAAGCTTCTGTCACTCTAGCAACCCATCATCTACTTATTACTTCCCAATGCCTTCCTCTAGGCCCAAATAATGGTGAAGTGTTATGTAGTCGACGTTGACATAACACCACTAGAGGCTAGACAACATACATCTTATCAAAATATCAAACGAATACCAAATTCACATGACTACTCATAGCAAGACTTGTCCCTTGTCCTCAGGAACGAAAGAAATTACTCACAAAGCATATTCATGCTCAAAATCAGAGGGGTAATAATATGCATATAGGATCTGAACATATGATCTTCCACCAATTAAACCAACTAGCATCAACTACAAGGAGTAATCAACACTACTAGCAACCTACTAGTACCAATCCCGGACTTTGAGACAAGAATTGGATACAAGAGATGAACTAGGGTTTGGAGATGAGATGGTGCTGGTGAAGATGTTGATGGAGATTGCACTCTCCCGATGAGAGGAGCATTGGTGATGACGATGGTGATGATTTCCCACTCCGGGAGAGAAGTATCCCTGGCAGATCCGCCAAGGTTCCGCCTCATGGCGGCGGAGTCTCGTCCCGAAAAGTTCGTCCTTATTTTTTTCTCATTGAAAGACCTCATATAGGAGAAGATGGGCATCGGGGAGCCACCAGGGGGCCCACGAGATAGGGGGCGCGCCCTAGGGGGGCGCCCCCCACCCTCGTGAGAAGGATGTGGGCCCCCTGGCCTTCATCTTTTGTGTGGATTTTTCTTTATTTCTTTTAAGACGTTCCGTGGAGTTTCAGGACTTTTGGAGTTGCACAAAATAGGTCTCTAATATTTTCTCCTTTTCCAAAGCAGAATTCCAGCTGCCGGCATTCTCCTTCCTTGTGTAAACATTGTAAAATAAGAGAGAATAGCCATAAGTATTGTGACATAAAGTGAAATAACAGTCCATAATGCGATAAATATCGATATAAAAGCATGATGCAAAATGGGCGTATCACCTTTCTCTTTTTTTATTCCTCACTTGGGACAATACTCTAGAAAATGATGATCATCACACTTCTATTTATTTACAACTCAATGATTACAACTCGATGCTAGAACAAAGTATGACTCTATATGAATGCCTCCGGCATTGTACCGGGATATGCAATGAATCAAGAGTGACATGTATGAAAATTATGAACGGTGGCTTTTCTACAAATACTATGTCAACTACATGATCATGCTAAGCAATATGACAAGGATGATGCGTGTCATAATAAACGGAATAGTGGAAAGTTGCATGGCAATATATCTCGGAATGGCTATGGAAATGCCATAATAGGTAGGTATGGTGGCTGTTTTGAGGAAGATATAAGGAGTTTTATGTGTGATAGAGTGTATCATATCACGGGTTTGGATGCACCGGCGAAGTTTGCACCAACTCTCAATGTGAGAAAGGGCAATGCATGGTACCGAAGAGGCTAGCAATGATGGAAGGGTGAGAGTGCGTATAATCCATGGACTCAACATTAGTCATTAAGAACTCACATACTTATTGCAAAAATCTACAAGTCATCAAAAACCTCGGCACTACACGCATGCTCCTAGGGGGATAGATTGGTAGGAAAAGACCATCGCTCGTCCCCGACCACCACTCATAAGGAAGACAATCAAATAACACCTCATGTTTCAAATTTGTTACACAACGTTTACCATATGTGCATGCTATGGGACTTGCAAACTTCAACACAAGTATTCCTCAAATTCACAACTACTCAACTAGCACGACTTTGATATTATTACCTCCATATCTCAAAACAATCATCAAGCATCAAACTTCTCTTAGTATTCAATACTCTATATGAAAGTTTTTACTATTCTTGGACGCCTAGCATATTAGGATTATTTAAGCAAATTACCATGCTATTTAAGACTCTCAAAATAATATAAGTGAAGCATGAGAGTTCATCTATTTCTTCAAAATAAAACCACCATTGTGCTCTAAAAGATATAAGTGAAGCACTGGAGCAAACAACAAACTACTTCGAAAGATATAAGTGAAGATCAATGAGTAGTCGAATAATTATGCAACTATGTGAAGACTCTCTAACATTTAAGAATTTCATATCTTGGTACTTTATTCAAATATCAAGCAAAACAAAATAAAATTACATCTAAGAATGTCAAACATCATGTGAAGAAGCAAAAAACTTAGGATCAACCGATAGTTGTTGAAGAAGAAAGGTGGGATGCCAACCGGGCATCCCCAAGCTTAGACGCTTGAGACTTATTGAAATATTATCTTCGGCTGCCTTGGGCATCCCCAAGCTTGAGATTTTGTGTCTCCTTAATTCCTCTCATATCACAGTCTCCCTAAATCTCAAAAGCTTCATCCACACAAAACTCAACAAGGACTCGTGAGATAAGTTAGTATAAACCATTGCAAAAACCTTATCATAATCTACTATAGAAAATCACTAAACTTATTATTAAAAATTGCATACTAAATGCCTGTGCATATTTAATAGTCTTATCCTCAAATAGAATCATTAAAGAAGCAAACATATGCAAACATAACAGCAATCTGCCTAAACAGGACAATCTGTAAAGAATGCAGCAACATCCATACTTCCCTAGCTCCAAAAATTATGAAATAAAATTCCCACTGTAGTAAATTTATCATAGCTTAATATTCAAAATGTTTCAACATTTTATCACATTCTGAGTTTTCTAGGGAATTATTGCAACAGCGGTAAACTTTCTGTTTTCAAACAGCAACATGTGGACTTCTAAAATAGGCATAGTAAAGGCTATCAATGCCACTTTTATTGAAATAAAATATGCAAAAAAAATCCTAAATAAAAGCAATAAATTTCTAAAAAAAATAAATTGACGCTCCAAGCAAAACACATATCATGTGGCGAATAAAAATATAGCTCCAAGTAAAGTTACCGATGAACGAAGACGAAAGAGGGGATGCCTTCCGGGGCATCCCCAAGCTTAGGCTTTTGGTTGTCCTTGAATATTTCCTTGGGGTTCTTTGGGCATCCCCAAACTTAGGCTCTTGCCACTCCTTATTCCATAGTCCATCGAATCTTCACCCAAAACTTGAAAACTTCACAACACAAAACTTAACAGAAAACTCGTAAGCTCCATTAGTATAAGAAAGCAAATTACCATCATAAGGTACTGTAATGAACTAATTATTTATTTATATTGGTGTTAAACCTACTGTATTCCAACTTATCTATGGGTCATACCCTCCGATACTACTCATAGATTCACCAAAATAAGCAAACAACACAACGAAACAAAATCTGTCAAAAACAGAACAGTCTGTAGTAATCTGGATCAAACTTATACTTCTGGAACTCATAAAATCCTCAAATAAATTTCTGGACCTGAGGAATTTATCTATTAATCATCTTCAAAAAGAATTAACTAAATATAACTCTCCAAATAAAAATGGCAGCAATTCTCGTGAGCGCTAAAGTTTCTGTTTTTTACAGTATGATCGCAAAGAATTTCCCCAAGTCTTCTGAAAGGTTCTACTTGGCACAAACACTAATTAAAAGCATAAAAACACATCTAAACAGAGTCTAGATGAATTATTTATTACTAAACATGAACAAAAAGCAAGGAATAAAAATAAAGTTGGGTTGCCTCCCAACAAGCGCTATCGTTTAACGCCCCTAGCTAGGCATGATGATTTCAATGATGCTCACATAAAGGATAAGAATTGAAACATAAAGAGAGCATCATGAAGAATATGACTAGGACATTTAAGTCTAACCCACTTCCTATGCATTAGGATTTTGTGAGCAAACAACTTATGGGAACAATAATCAACTAGCATAGGAAGGCAAAACAAGCATAACTTTGAAACTTTAAGCACATAGAGAGGATGCTTGGTATTATTGCAATTCCTACAAGCATATATTCCCCCCTCATAATAATTTTCAGTAGCATCATGAATGAATTCAACAATATAACTAGCACCTAAAGCATTCTTTTCATGATCTACGAGCATAGAAATTTTATTACTCTCCACACAAGCAAAATTCTTCTCATGAATAATAGTGGGAGCAAACTCAACAAAATAATTATCATGTGAGGCATAATCCAATTAAAAACTAAAATCAGGATGACAAGTTTCATGGATATCATTATTCTTTATAGCATATAAGTCATCACAATAATCATCATAGATAGCAACTTTGTTCTCATAATCAATTGAAACCTCTTCCAGAATAGTGGATTCATCACAAAATAAAGTCATGACCTCTCCAAATCCACTTTCATCAATATAATTATCATAAATAGGAGGCATGCTTTCATCATAATAAATTTTCTCATCAAAACTTGGGGGACAAAAAATATCATCTTCATCAAACATAGCTTCCCCAAGCTTGTGGCTTTGCATATCATTAGCATCATGGATATTCAAGGAATACATACTAACAACATTGCAATCACGCTCATCATTCAAATATTTAGTGCCAAACATTCTAATGCATTCTTCTTCTAGAACTTGAGCACAATTTTCCTTCCCATCATACTGACAAAAGATATTTAAAAGATGAAGCATATGGGGTAAACTCAATTCCATTTTTTATAGTTTTCTTTTATAAACTAAACTAGTGATAAAACAAGAAACAAAAATATTCGATTGCAAGATCTAAAGATATACCTTCAAGCACTCACCTCCCCGGCAACGGCGCCAGAAAAGAGCTTGATGTCTACTACACAAACTTCTTGTAGACGTTGCTGGGCCTCCAAGTGCAGAGGTTTGTAGGACAGTAGCAAATTTCCCTCAAGTGGATGACCTAAGGTTTATCAATCCATAGGAGGCGTAGGATGAAGATGGTCTCTCTCAAGCAACCCTGCAACCAAATAACAAAGAGTCTCTTGTGTCCCCAACACACCCAATACAATGGTAAATTGTATAGGTGCACTAGTTCGGCGAAGAGATGGTGATACAAGTGGTATATGGATAGTAGATAAAGGTTTTTGTAATCTGAAAATACAAAAACAGCAAGGTAACTAATGATAAAAGTGAGCACAAACGGTATTGCAATGCGTTGAAATAAGGCCTAGGGTTCATACTTTCGCTAGTGCAAGTTCCCTCAACAATAATAACATAATTGGATCACATAACTATCCCTCAACATGCAACAAAGAGTCACTCCAAAGTCACTAATAGCGGAGAACGAACGAAGAGATTATGGTAGGGTACGAAACAACCTCAAAGTTATTCTTTCCAATCAATCCGTTGGGCTATTCCTATAAGTGCCACAAACTGCCCTAGAGTTCGTACTAGAATAACACCTTAAGACACAAATCAACCAAAACCCTAATGTCACCTAGATACTCCAATGTCACCTCAAGTATCCATGGGTATGATTATACGATATGCATCACACAATCTTAGATTCATCTATTCAACCAACACATAGAACCTCAAAGAGTGCCCCAAAGTTCCTACCAAAGAATCACGACGAAAACGTGTGCCAACCCCTATGCATAGGTTCATGGGCGGAACCCGCAAGTTGATCACCAAAACATACATCAAGTGAATCACGTGATATCCCATTGTCACCACAGATACGCATGACAAGACATACATCAAGTGTTCTCAAATCTTTAAAGACTCAATCCGATAAGATAACTTCAAAGGGGAAACTCAATCCATTACAAGAGAGTAGAGGGGGTGAAACATCATAAGATCCAACTATAATAGCAAAGCTCGCGATACATCAAGATCGTATCACCTCAAGAACACGAGAGAGGGAGAGATCAAACACATAGCTACTGGTACATACCCTCAGCCCCGAGGGAGAATTACTCCCTCCTTGTCATGGAGAGTGCCAGGATGATGAAGATGGCCACCAGAGAAGGATTCCCCCTCCGGCAGGGTGCCGGAACGGGTCTAGATTGGCTTTCAGTGGCTACGGAGGCTTTTGGCAGCGGAACTCCCGATCTATTGTGCTCCTCGGTAGTTTTAGGGTATATGGAGATATATAGGCGGAAGAAGTACGTCAGGGGGGCCACGAGGGTGGAGGGCGCGCCCTAGGTGGGTGGGCGCGCCCCCTACCTCGTGGCCTCCTCGAAGCTTCCTTGACGTAGACTCCAAGTCTCCCGGGTTGCTTTCCTTCCAAAAATGAGTTCCGTGAAGTTTTAGGTCAATTAGACTCCGTTTGATTTTCCTTTTCTTCGAAACCCTAAAATAGGCAAAAAAAACAGAAACTGCCACTGGGCTCTGGGTTAATAGGTTAGTCCCAAAAATAATATAAAAGTATATAATAAATCCCATAAACATCCAAAACAGAAGATAATATAGCATGGAGCAATCAAAAATTATAGATACATTGGAGACGTATCACCCCCTTCTTTAAATTAGGTCTAGCAATTGCGGGATGAACTCCTACCGCATGATTGATGGCCCACAAGTATAGGGGATCTATCGTAGTCATTTCAATAAGTAAGAGTGTCGAACCCAACGAGGAGCAGAAGGAAATGATAAGCGGTTTTCAGCAAGGTATTCTCTGCAAGCACTGAAATAATAGGTAACAGATAGTTTTGTGATAGGATAATTTGTAACGAGTAACAACTAACAAAAGTAAATAAAGTGCAGCAAGGTGGCCCAATCCTTTTTGTAGCAAAGGAAAAGCCTAGACAAACTATTATATGATGTAAAGCGCTCCCGAGGACACATGGGAATATTGTCAAGCTAGGTTTCATCACGTTCATATGATTCGCGTTCGGTACTTTGATAATTTGGTATGTGGGTGGACCGGTGCTTGGGTGTTGCCCTTACTTGGACAAGCATCCCACTTATGATTAACCTCTATTGCAAGCATCCGCAACTACAACAAAAGTATTAAGGTAAACCTAACCATAGCATGAAACATAAGGATCCAAAGCATCCCCTTACGAAGCAACGCAAAAACTAGGGTTTAAGCTTCTGTCACTCTAGCAGCCCATCATCTACTTATTACTTCCCAATGCCTTCCTCTAGGCCCAAATATGTTGGAAATATGCCCTAGAGGCAATAATAAATTGGTTATTATTATATTTCCTTGTTCATGATAATCGTTTATTATCCATGCTATAATTGTATTGATAGGAAACTCAGATACATGTGTGGATACATAGACAACACCATGTCCCTAGTGAGCCTCTAGTTGACTAGCTCGTTGATCAATAGATGGTTACGGTTTCCTAACCATGGACATTGGATGTCGTTGATAACGGGATCACATCATTAGGAGAATGATGTGATGGACAAGACCCAATCCTAAGCCTAGCACAAAGATCGTGTAGTTCGTATGCTAAAGCTTTTCTAATGTCAAGTATCATTTCCTTAGACCATGAGATTGTGCAACTCCCGGATACCGTAGGAATGCTTTGGGTGTATCAAACGTCACAACGTAACTGGGTGGCTATAAAGGTGCATTACAGGTATCTCCGAAAGTGTCTGTTGGGTTGGCACGAATCAAGACTGGGATTTGTCACTCCGTGTAAGCGGAGAGGTATCTCTGGGCCCACTCGGTAGGACATCATCATATGCGCAATGTGACCAAGGAGTTGATCACGGGATGATGTGTTACGGAACGAGTAAAGAGACTTGCCGGTAACGAGATTGAACAAGGTATTGGATACCGACGATCGAATCTCGGGCAAGTAACATACCGATGGACAAAGGGAATTTTATACGGGATTGATTAAGTCCTTGACATCGTGGTTCATCCGATGAGATCATCGTGGAACATGTGGGAGCCATCATGGGTATCCAGATCCTGCTGTTGGTTATTGACCGGAGAACGTCTCGGTCATGTCTGCATGTCTCCCGAACCCGTAGGGTCTACACACTTAAGGTTCGGTGACGCTAGGGTTGTAGAGATATTAGTATGCGGTAACCCGAAAGTTGTTCGGAGTCCCGGATGAGATCCCGGACGTCACGAGGAGTTCCGGAATGGTTCGGAGGTAAAGAATTATATATAGGAAGTGCTATTTCGGCCATCGGGACAAGTTTCGGGGTCACCGGTATTGTACCGGGACCACCGGAAGGGTCCCGGGGGTCCACCGGGTGGGGCCACATGCCCCAGGGGGGCACATGGGCTGTAGGGGGTGTGCCTTGGCCTATATGGGCCAAGGGCACCAGCCCCAAGAGGCCCATGCGCCAAGAGAGAGAAAAAAGGGGAGAGTCCTAAAGGGGGAAGGCACCTCCGAGGTGCCTTGGGGAGGATGGACTCCTCCCCACCCTTGGCCGCACCCTTCCTTGGAGGAAGGGGCAAGGGCTGCGCCTCCCCCTCTCCCTTGGCCCTATATATAGTGGGGAAAAAGGAGGAGCAAACCAATCTAAGGCCTGGCGCCTCCCTCTCCCTCCCGTGACACATCTTCCTCCTCCCGCAGCGCTTAACGAAGCCCTGCTGGAATCCCGCTACTTCCACCACGCCGTCGTGCTGCTGGATCTCCATCAACCTCTCCCTCCTCCTTGCTGGATCAAGGCATGGGAGACGTCTCCCTTCCGTACGTGTGTTGAACGCGGAGGTGCCGTCCGTTCGGCGCTAGGATCATCGGTGATTTGAATCACGACGAGTACGACTCCATCAACCCCGTTCTCTTGAACGCTTCCGCTTAGCGATCTACAAGGGTATGTAGATGCACTCTCCTTCCCCTCATTGCTGGTTTCTCCATAGATAGATCTTGGTGACACGTAGGAAAATTTTGAATTTATGCTACGTTCCCCAACAGTGGTATCAGAGCTAGGTCTATGCGTAGATTCTATGCACGAGTAGAACACAAAGTAGTTGTGGGCGTTGATTTTGTTCAATATGCTTGCCGTTACTAGTCTTATCTTGATTCGGCGGCATCGTGGGATGAAGCGGCCCGGACCAACCTTACACGTACTCTTACGTGAGACCGGTTCCACCGACAAACATGCACTAGTTGCATAAGGTGGCTGGCGGGTGTCTGTCTCTCCTACTTTAGTCGGATCGGATTCGATGAAAAGGGTCCTTATGAAGGGTAAATAGCAATTGGCATATCACGTTGTGGTCTTTGCGTAGGTAAGAAACGTTCTTGCTAGAAACCCATAGCAGCCATGTAAAACATGCAAACAACAATTAGAGGACGTCTAACTTGTTTTTGCAGGGTATGCTATGTGATGTGATATGGCCAAAAGGATGTGATGAATGATATATGTGATGTATGAGATTGATCATGTTCTTGTCAACGGAATCATGACTTGCATGTCAATGACGAGACAACTTCAATAAGACACGATGATGGAGATCATGATGATGGAGATCATGGTGTCATACCGGTGACAAGATGATCATGGAGCCCCAAGATGGAGATCAAAGGAGCTATATGATATTGGCCATATCATGTCACTATTATTTGATTGCATGTGATGTTTATCATGTTTATACATCTTATTTGCTTAGAAACGACGGTAGTAAATAAGATGATCCCTTACAACAATTTCAAGAAGTGTTCTCCCCTAACTGTGCACCGTTGCTACAGTTCGTCGCTTCGAAGCATCACGTGTTAATCGGGTGTGATAGATCCTTTCGTTCACATACAACGGGTGTAAGCAAGATTTACACATGCAAAAACACTTAGGGTTAACTTGACGAGCCTAGCATGTGAAGACATGGCCTCGGAACACAGAGACCGAAAGGTCGAGCATGAGTCGTATAGAAGATACGATCAACATGAAGATGTTCACCGACGTTGACTAGTCCGTCTCACGTGTTAATCGGACACGGCCTAGTTCACTCGGATCATGTAATCACTTAGATGACTAGAGGGATGTCTATCTAAGTGGGAATTCACAAGATGAACTTAATTATCCTGAACATAGTCAAAAGGATTTTACAAATTATGTCGTAGCTCACGCTATAGTTCTACTGTTTAGATATGTTCCTAGAGAAAAATTAGTTGAAAGTTGATAGTAGCAATTATGCGGACTAGGTCCGTAAACTGAGGATTGTCCTCATTGCTTCTTAGAAGGCTTATGTCCTTAATGCACCTCTCGGTGTGTTGAACCTCGAACGTCGTCTGTGGATGTTGCGAACATCTGACATACACGTTTTGATAACTACGTGATAGTTCAGTTAAATGGTTTAGAATTGAGGCACCAAAGATGTTTTTGAAAATGTCGCGAAACATGTGAGATGTTTCGAGGGCTGAAATTAGGATTTCAAGCTCGTGCCCACGTCAAAAGGTATAAGACCTCCGACGATTTTCTTAACCTGCAAACTAAGGAGAAAAGCTCAATTGTTGAGCTTGTGCTCAGATTGTGTGAGTACAACAATCATTTGAATCAAGTGGGAGTTGATCTTCCAGATGAGATAGTGATGGTTCTCCGAAGTCATTACCACCAAGCTGCTAGAGCTTCGTGATGAACTATAATATATCGAGGACATATATGATGATCCTTGAGATATTCGCGATGTTTGACACCGCAAAAGTAGAAATCAAGAAGGAGCATCAATTGTTGATGGTTGGTGAAACCACTAGTTTCAAGAAGGGCAAGGGCAAGAAGGGATACTTCATGAAATGGCAAATCAGCTGCTGCTCTAGTGAAGAAACCCAAGGTTGAACCCAAACCCGAGACTGAGTGCTTCTGTAATAAGGGGAACAGCCACTGGAGCAGAATTACCCTAGATACTTGGTAGATAAGAAGGCTGGCAAGGTCAATAGAAGTATATTGGATGTATTATGTTAATGTGTACTTTACTAGTACTCCTAGTAGCACCAGGGTATTAGATACCGGTTCGGTTGCTAAGTGTTAGTAACTCGATATAAAAGCTACGGAGTAAACGGAGACTAGCTAAAAGGTGAGATGACGGTATGTGTTGGAAGTTTTTCCCAAGGTTGATATGATCAAATATCGTACGCTCCCTCTACCATCGAGATTGGTGTTTGCGTTGAGCATAGACATGATAGGATTATGTCTATCGCAATACGGTTATTCATTTAAAGAGAATAATGGTTACTCTGTTTATTTGAATAATACCTTCAATGGTCTTGCACCTAAAATGAATAGTTCATTGAATCTCGATCGTAGTGATACACATGTTCATGCCAAAAGATATAAGATAGTAATGATAGTACCACCTACTTGTGGCACTGCCACGTAAGTCATATCGGTATAAAACGCATGAAGAAGCTCCATGTTGATGGATCTTTGGACTCACTCATTTTTGAAAGGATTGAGACATGCGAACCATGTTTATTGGTATATATGCATGAAGAAACTCCATGCAAATGGACCGTTTTGTACTCGCTTGATTTTGAATCACTTGAGACATGCAAATCATACCACATGGGCAAGATGACTGAAAGCCTCGTTTTCAGTAAAATGGAACCAGAAAGCAACTTGTTGGAAGTAATACATTTTGATGTGTGCAGTCCAATGAGTGCTGAGGCATGTAGTGGATATCGTTATGTTTTTTCTTCACAGATGATTTGAGTAGATGTTGAGTACATTTACTTGATGAATCACGAGTCTGAATTATTGAAAGGTTCAAGTAATTTCAGGGTGAAGTTGAAAGATTGTCGTGACAAGAGGATAAAAGATCTATGATATGATCATAGAGATGAATATCTGAATTACGAGTTTGGCACGGAATTAAGACATTGTGGAAATTGTTTCACAACTAATACAGCCTGGAACACCATAGTGTGATGGTGTGTCCGAACATCATAACTGCACCCTATTGGATATGATGCATACCATGATGTTTCTTATCGAATTACCACGATAGTTTATGGGTTAGGCATTAGAGACAACCACATTCACTTTAAATAGGGCACCACGTAATTCCGATGATATGACACCGTATGAACTATGGTTTAGAGAAACCTAAGCTGTCATTTCTTAAAAGTTTGGGGCTGCGACGCTTATGTGAAAAAGTTTCAGGCTGATAAGCTCGAACCCAAAGCGGATAAATGCATCTTCATAGGACACCCAAAACAGTTGGGTATACCTCCTGTCTCAGATCCGAAAGCAATAAGGGATTGTTTCTAGAATCGGGTCCTTTCTCGAGGAAAAGTTTCTCTCGAAAGAATTGAGTGGGAGGATGGTGGAGACTTGATGAGGTTATTGAACCGTCACTTCAACTAGTGTATAGCAGGGCACAAAGAGTTGTTCCTGTGGCACCTACACCAATTGAAGTGGAAGCTTATGATATTGATCATGAGACTTCGGATCAAGTCACTCCCAAACCTCGTAGGATGACAAGGATGCGTACTGCTTCAGAGTGGTATGTAATCCTGTCTTGGAAGTCATGTTGCTAGACAACAATGAACCTACAAGCTATGGAGAAGCGATGGTGGGCCCGGATTCCGATAAATGGCTCGAGGCCATATAATCCGAGAGAGGATCCATACATGAAAACAAAGTGTAGACTTTGGAAGAACTACTTGATGGTCGTAAGGCTGTTGAGTACAGATGGATTTTAAAAGGAAGACGGACAATGATGGTAAATGTCACCATTAAGAAAGCTCGACTTGTCGTTAAGATGTTTTCCGACAAGTTCAAAGAGTTGACTACGATGAGACTTTCTCACTCGTAGCGATGCTAAGAGTCTGTTGGAATTATATTAGCGATTACTGCATTATTTATGAAATCTTGCAGATAGGATGTCAAAACATTGTTTCCTCGACGGTTTTTGAGGAAAGGTTGTATGTGATACAAACCGAAAGGTTTTGTCAATCCTAAAAGATGCTGATAGGTATGCAAAGCTCTAGCAATCCTTCTAAGGACTGGAGTAAGCATCTCGGAGTTGGAATGTATGCTTTGATGAGATGATCAAAGATTTTGGGTGTATACAAAGTTTATGAGAAACTTGTATTTCCAAAGAAGTGAGTGGGAGCACTATAGAATTTCTGATGAGTATATGTTGTTAACATATTTTTAATCAGAAATGACGTAGAATTTCTGGAAAGCATATAGGGTTATTTGGAAAGTGTTTTCAAATGGAAAACCTGGATTAAGCTACTTGAACATTGAGCATCAAGATCTATAAGGATAGATCAAAACGCTTAATGGTACTTTCAAATGAGCACATACCTTGACATGATCTTGAAGGTGTTCAAGATGGATCAGTCAAAGAAGGAGTTCTTGCCTGAGTTGTAAGGTATGAAGTTAAGACTTAAAGCTCGACCACGGCAGAATAGAGAGAAAGGACGAAGGTCGTCCCCTATGCTTAAGGCATAGGCTCTACAGTATGCTATGTTGTGTGCCGCACCTGAAGTGTGCCTTGCCATGAGTCAGTCAAGGGGTACAAGAGTGATCCAAGAATGGATCACAAGACAGCGGTCAAAGTTATCCTTAGTAACTAGTGGACTAAGGAATTTTCTCGATTATGGAGGTGGTAAAAGAGTTCGTCGTAAAGGGTTACGTCGATGCAAGCTTAACACCTATCCGGATAGCTCTGAGTAGAGATGCCGGATACGTATAATGGAGCAACAATTTAGAATAGCTCCAAGTAGAACAGTTATTTGGATTAGCTCCAAATAGAACGTGGTAGCTACATCTAGTAGATGACATAAAGATTTGTAAAGCACACACGGATCTGAAAGGTTCAGACCCGTTGACTAAAACCTCTCTCACAAGCAACATGATCAAACCTAGAACTCATTGAGTGTTAATCACATAGTGATGTGAACTAGACTACTGACTCTAGTAAACTCTTGGGTGTTAGTCACATGGCGATGTGACCTGTGAATGTTAATCACATGGCGATGTGAACTAGATTATTGACTCTAGTGCAAGTGGGAGACTGTTGGAAATATGCCCTAGAGGCAATAATAAATTAGTTATTATTATATTTCCTTGTTCATGATAATCGTTTATTATCCATGCTATAATTGTATTGACAGGAAACTCAGATACATGTGTGGATACATAGACAACACCATGTCTCTAGTGAGCCTCTAGTTGACTAGCTCGTTGATCAATAGATGGTTATGGTTTCCTAACCATGGACATTGGATGTCGTTGATAACGGGATCACATCATTAGGAGAATGATGTGATGGACAAGACCCAATCCTAAGCCTAGCACAAAGATCGTGTAGTTCGTATGCTAAAGCTTTTCTAATGTCAAGTATCATTTCCTTAGACCATGAGATTGTGCAACTCCCGGATACCGTTAGGAATGCTTTGGGTGTATCAAACGTCACAACGTAACTGGGTGACTATAAAGGTGCACTACGGGTATCTCCGAAAGTGTCTGTTGGGTTGGCACGAATCGAGACTGGGATTTGTCACTCCGTGTGACGGAGAGGTATCTCTGGGCCCACTCGGTAGGACATCATCATAATGTGCACAATGTGATCAAGGAGTTGATCACGGGATGATGTGTTACGAACAAGTAAAGAGACTTGCCAGTAACGAGATTGAACAAAGGTATCGGGATACCGACGATCGAATCTCGGGCAAGTATTGTGCCGGTAGACAAAGGGAATTGCATATGGGATTGATTAAGTCCTTGACATCGTGGTTCATCCGATGAGATCATCGTGGAACATGTGGGAGCCAACATGGGTATCCAGATCCCGCTGTTGGTTATTGACCGGAGAACGTCTCGGTCATGTCTGCATGTCTCCCGAACCCGTAGGGTCTACACACTTAAGGTTCGATAACGCTAGGGTTATAAAGGAAGTTTGTATGTGGTTACCGAATGTTGTTCGGAGTCCCGGATGAGATCCCGGACGTCACGAGGAGTTCCGGAATGGTCCGAAGGTAAAGATTTATATATGAGAAGTCCTGTTTTGGTCATCGGACAAGTTTCGGGGTCACCGGTATTGTACCGGGACCACCGGAAGGGTCCCGGGGGTCCACCGGGTGGGGCCACCTACCCCGGGGGGCCACATGGGCTGTAGGGGTGTGCACCTTGGCCTATATGGGCCAAGGGCACCAGCCCCAAGAGGCCCATGCGTCAAAGGATAAGGAAAGGAAGAGTCCTAAAGGGGGAAGGCACCTCCGAGGTGCCTTGGGGAGAAGGGACTCCTCCTAGCCGCAACCTTCCTTGGAGGAAGGGCCAAGGCTACGCCTCCCCCCCTCTCCCTTGCCCCTATATATATGTGGGGGTGGGAGGGCAGCCATACCAATGTTCTGGTGCAGTCCCTCCCGTGACACATCTTCCTCCTCCCGCAGCGCTTAACGAAGCCCTGCTGGAATCCCGCTACTTCCACCATGCCGTCGTGCTGCTGGATCTCCATCAACCTCTCCCTCCTCCTTGCTGGATCAAGGCATGGGAGACGTCTCCCTTCCGTACGTGTGTTGAACGTGGAGGTGCCGTCCGTTCGGCGCTAGGATCATCGGTGATTTGAATCACGACGAGTACGACTCCATCAACCCCGTTCTCTTGAACGCTTCCGCTTAGCGATCTACAAGGGTATGTAGATGCACTCTCCTTCCCCTCGTTGCTGGTTTCTCCATAGATAGATCTTGGTGACACGTAGGAAAATTTTGAATTTATGCTACGTTCCCCAACAAAATAATGGTGAAGTGTCATGTAGTCGATGTTCACATTACACCACTAGAGGAGAGAGAACATACATCTCATCAAAATATCGAACGAATACCAAATTCACATGACTACTCATAGCAAGACTTGTCCCTTGTCCTCAGGAACGAACGCAATTACTCACAAAGCATATTCATGTTCAAAATCAGAGGGGTAATAATATGCACATAGGATCTGAACATATGATCTTCCACCCAATAAACCAACTAGCATCAACTACAAGGAGTAATTAACACTACTAGCAACCCACAGGTACCAATCCCGGGCTTAGAGACAAGAATCGGATACAAGAGATGAACTAGGGTTTTGAGAGGAGATGGTGCTGGTGAAGATGTTGATGGAGATTGCCCTCTCCCGATGAGAGGAGCGTTGGTGATGACGATGGCGATGATTTCCCCCTCCTGGAGGGATGTTTCCCTGACAGAACAGCTCCGCCAGAGCCCTAGATTGGTTCAGCCAAGATTCCGCCTCTTGGCAGCGGAGTCTCGTCCGGAAAGATGGCTTATGATTTTTTCCTCATCGAAAGACTCCATATAGTAGAAGATGGCCATCGGAGGGCCACCAGGGGGGCCACGAGGTAGGGGGGCGCCCAGGGGGTAGGGCGCGCCCCTCACCCTTGTGGGCAGGGTGTGGTACCCCTGGTGAACTTCTTGCGCTCAGTATTTTTTATATATTCTGAAAACGTCTTCCGTGAAGTTTCAGGACTTTTGGAGCTGTGCAGAATAGTTCTCTAATATTTGCTCCTTTTCCAGCCTAGAATCCCAGCTGCCGGCATTCTCCCTCTTTATGTAAACCTTAGAAAATAAGAGAGAATAGGCATAAGTATTGTGACATAATGTGTAATAACAGCCCATAATGCAATAAATATCGATATAAAAGCATGATGCAAAATGGACGTATCAATGATCGCATACGAGCAATTCAAGAGGAATTGGCGGGATTCTTTCTTGACCATGTCATACATAAAGCCGGAGAATACCATGTGGAAATTGATATATACATGAGATGTTAGGGATTATAAGAGATCTTATATTGTATATATGTAGCTAGTAGCTTCGAATAGATATACGAAAACTTGTTGTTCGGCCAATCTCTCAGAGAAAGATAGGTCACTCCTCTCAGTATATGTTTATGACGATCTTGTGTAATTAATGGTTCCTTCATTTGCTTACTATCTAGCGTGTCGAGTTCTCTCTATATGTATATAGTAGCTAGCGGCGACCAAGCACGGAGAAAGAGAGGACACTTCTCTCTATTAGGTAGAATAAAACAATATATGAAACCCCTAAATTAACCATCCAAAACCCCCTAAACCCCCCCCCCCCCCCCCCCCCCCCCCTAAAAAAACAAAAAACCCTGCCCCTGCTAGCTGCTGACGCGTGGATGCTTTTTGGTCCCGATTGGTGTTACCAACCGAGACTAAATGTCCTTCTGCCTGGGCGCCCCACAGCGGCCACGTGGAACCCCTTGTGTCCCGGTTCATAAGCGAACCGGAACTAAATATTTTGGGGTTTAGTCGCGACCCTTTAGTCCCGGTTCTAGAATCGGGGCTAAAGGGCCTTTGAAGCCGGGGCTAATGGACCGTTTTCTACTAGTGTGTTTGTCCACCGCCGAGATATAACGGGGCAAAGATTGTTTGAGGGGAACAAATGTGAACTTGGAGATAAGCTTTGCTTGATCAGTCTCCCCTCAAAATTTAGTCACGGTTTGCTTCACGGCCAAGTGAGTCTATGTAAGAAAATGAGATTAATGTCAGAAAGAAAACTATTCCTTCCGTTTTATAATATAAGACATTTTTTAACACTACAATAGTGTCAAAAAAGGTCTTACGATATGGGGCGGATGGAGAATTTTTTGCATTAAGAAGCACAACTACCGATTTTCAGTAATAAAATAATATCAGATCGGTACAAGAAAAACACAGGAGCAGACAAAGGTGGAGTCTGGGTGAACTCCAAAATCTACACTTACGACTACCACTGAATAGAAACAGCACCAGATGTAGTATTATAAAAAGCTACTACAACTATTGCACATCATGCCACAACGACAGCAGGGCACAAGAGGAGACAAAACAGATAGAATGCCCAATAATTCTTCAGGTGCAAATGCGCTGGTTTGAAGCATGTCGCCTGTCAATGGGTTGAGGAGACGAACGGCATGCGGGCGCTCCCTGTCCCGGAGGAAGAGGAGACCGTCGGATGCACGTATGAGAATGTAGTCACGGAGCGCCGGGAGGCGCAGGCGGCGGAAGCGCATTGAGGAGAGGTTGGAGAGGAGGGCCCGGCCTTCGTCGTCTTCTTCTCCATCAACCACGACCCACTGCCGTGGCCGGAAAGGGAGATCGGTGACCGCGGCCTGAGGAGATGGCTTGGCGACGGCAGAGCGCCAGTTTTGGCAGACGGCCCTCATGGCCATGTACTCGTCGACGCTGCTGGTGGAGAGGGCGCAGTCGGCGATGAGCCGGACGAGGTCCGGCGGAAGCGACGCCCATTCCGCCGTCATGGGAGTCGCGCTCCTCCTCCCTAGCCGCATCACCGATGCCGTCGTCCTCGACAAAGACCTCGAGCACGCCGCCAAATCCCACCACGTCGCTATGTGGTGGCCACGGATGATCTCCACGAATTGCCAATGGCGGCGATGGAGCGGTGGATTTGGGGGAGAAAGGACGCAGAGGAGCGGCACTACGGCAGAGAAGCTCGGTCAGGGGAGCGCCTAACGGGCGCTTTAAGCGCTGGTTCTGCATCCTGGCGCACATGCGCCTGAGCTCGTGGGCCGGCCCAACAACTAGACAAATATCGTTGACTGGTTCCATCGATCGTGTTTCCTTGTTCGGTCGAACGCGGTGATTGGTCGTGGTTGACCATTGACTTTTAAAAAACAGAAAAAAACACGAAAAAATCGAAAAAGGTAGTGAATTATAAAAAGGACATGAATTTCAAAAGGTTCGAAAATTTAAAAAACAGTTCGTCGAATTTGGAAAAGTTCATCGGATTTGAAAAAAGGTTCATCAGATTTGAAAAACGTTCATCGGATTTGATTAAAAAGTTCATCGGATTTGAAAAAAGTTCATCGGATTTGAAAAAAGGTTCACCGCATTTGAAAAAAGTTCATCGAATTTGAAAATAAGTTCATCGCATTTGAAAAAGGTTCATCGAATTTGAAAAAAAGTTCACCACATTTGAAAAAAGTTCATCAGATTTGAAAAAAAGTGCACCGCATTCGAAAAAAAGTTCATAAAATTTGAAAAAGTTCATCACATTTGAAAAAAGTTCATCGAATTTGAAAACAAGTTCATCGCATTTAAAAAAAGTTCATCGGATTTGAAAAAAAAGTTCACCGCATTCGTAAAAAGTTCATAAAATTTGAAAAATATCATCACATTTGAAAAAAGTTCATCGGATTTAAAAAAAGTTCATCAAATTTCAAAAAAGGTTCACGAATTTGAAACGCAAAATCATGTATTATAAAAAAATGTTTAGCTATAAAAAAGTAAAAGGGAAATGAATAAAAATGAAAAAAGGAACAAAACCGTTCCAGCAAGAAAAGAGAACAAAAGAAGTAAAAAGCTATAACTAGACATGTAAAAGGCTGGTAGCTGGTTGGTTACGGTAGCGACCATTTAACTTGGTGATCCTTTGTTCAAGCCACGACATGTACATGTGTTGTTTTTTGTTTCTTTAAAACAGAAAAAAAATTGAACATGGGCCGGCCCAGCGCGGACAAGGGGGTGTGCGCCCTGTACCGCTAAGCCTATAACGGGCGCAGCGGGCGCCGTTTAGGAATTGCCCTCGGTCAGCGGGGATGTGGGGCTAAGAGGTGGTGCGCTTGGGCTTTGGGCCTGGCGCGATCCTTGCAGGCCATAGGAGACTCGTTATATATATTTTTTTCTCAGGCTACAACCACAATGTGTTCAACTCAAAAAAAAAACAGAATGGGAATTATAAAGTCCATCAGGTTCCAATTTGGATGATATGTTCTTATCATTTGGAATTAGGAAGGTGTTTGAGTCATGAGAAGCAACACAATCGTATATGTAATGAGGAGTGCAATGTTATTGTAATTTGTAAATGTAATCGGACAAAACTCAATTTGGTTTCAATTATAATGTGAACCAATTCCAAAGGAGCGATGACAGCAGTGCACCTCGCCTCTGTGGGCTCCAAGAGGGGAGAGTCGGGCTGGCCGGTGGCGAGTACACCCCTCGACGCCGACTAACAGTTTTTTTTCTCAAATATGCACAAGTGTGCATATCATATATTAAAGAAGAAAGACAAAGGCCCTGTTCGGAAGCTCGCTGGCTTCCCAAACAAGCCAGCTTCTGGTGAAGCGAGCGCTAGCTAGCTTCTCGGGGAGCCAGCGAGCGTTCGGCACGCTCGGGCCAGGCTATAGCCACAGAAAACGATTTGTATTCGGGTGTAGCAAGAAAACGCTTCGTCTGTGGCACTTCGGAAGGGCAATCGTCTGTAATTTTGAGCAAATCCTACTTCACGTTTTCACGAAGCTCGGCTTCAGCTGCTTCAGATAATTACACTGCAATGCTCTTGTTGTCCAGGAGCTGGCTTCTCGGAGCTGAAGCGTTCGGTTGGCTTCGCTCTGCTATTTTTCGGAAGCTGGCCCTGGAGAGCTCCCGAACGGGGCCAAAGAAAGCCTCCACCATAATTTACATGTACATGACCGTGCGGCTTTTAGCACGCATCCACTCCACTTACAAGAAAGTACACTACTACTCCAAATGAGCCCACTTATACAATCGGCCTAGAAAACCCTCCTACTCCCTTTTGATCAGCCCTATCGTGGCCCACACTTTCGCCTCAGACTTCACCTTGGCGATGAGCCTCTCGATCGATGGGGAATCGCCGTCGAAGACAATGGCATTACGATGCTTCCATAGCTCCCACATGACTAGTAGCAACACGGTATGCAAGTCCTTGGTGTGGGTAGAGCTATCTGCAGTTCTACTACACAACCAAACCCCAAGTGTATCCTCCTGGCTCGGCAGATGCTCCGAGTGTGGGGCGGCAAGGACGCCAGACTTGTCCTAGGCGCCTGCTAGTACTTGTGGTGTTCCGCTTCTATGGGATCTAGCCGATAACATGGAGGCGAGGCGATATTGGCCTTGGACATTAGCTACTATTCACGCGCTCCGCTTGTGCAGGCTTCGGCCGGTGGACGCGGTCACGAGCCTGGTTCTAGAGAAGATGATAGCATAGCCTGGTTGCTTGTTGATATATAAATGCATTGCCTAGTCTCTCTCATCAGATCGGTTCTTTTGGTTGCATTGGTTAGAGCATGCATTTCTATATGGTATCATAGCTAAGAGGTCTTGAGTTCAAGACCCGTCTGGCGTAACTAAATTGCGGCCAACTTACCGTCCACGTTTAGGTCTGACGGAGCCACTGATTTGGAGACATGGGTGATGCTGCAAATAGCGGTGTGAGGTAGTGACAGTGCCACTGCTATGAAGCTGTAAGGAGTTTTCAGCTCAACTTGCATGCAACATCGTTGGTGTCCCGAGCGATAGACTGACTGACTTGCAACATGCCGATGCTACAAGTCGTCGTTCCCATGGGAGGTGTTGGTGTTGTTGGGGAACGCAGTATTTCAAAAAATTTCCTACGATCACACAAGATCTATCAAAGAGATGCATAGCAACGAGAGGGGAGAGTGTGTCCACGTACCCTCGTAAACCGTAAGCGGAAGCGTTTAGTAACGCGGTTGATGTAGCCGAACGTCTTCACGATCCAACCGATCCAAGTACCGAAGGTACGGCACCTCCGTGTTCAACACACATTCAACACGATGACGTCCCTTGAGCTCTTGATCCAGTTGAGGACGAGGGAGAGTTCCGTCAGCACGACGGCGTGGTGATGGTGATGATGAAGTTATCGGCGCATAGCTTCGCCTAAGCACTACGATGATATGACCAAGGTGTGTAACTGTGGAGGGGGCACTACACACGACTATGACAAATCTTGGAGTGCCTTTGAGGTGCCCCCTGCCCACGTATATAAAGAAGGGAGGGTAAGAGGCCGGCCCTCCTAGGGGCGCGCCAAGTGTAGGGAGTCCTACTAGGACTCCCAAGTCCTAGTAGGATTCCCTTTCCTTTTCGTAGTGAGAAAGAAGGAAAGAAGGGAGAAGGGAGAAGGAAGTGGGGGCGCCCCCCCACCCCTTGTCCAATTTGGTTTGGGCAGGGGGGAGGCATGCGCCACCATGTGGCCCTTCTTCCCTCTCTCCACTAAAGCCCCATAAGGCCCATTAACTTCCCCCGACGAATTCCCATAACTCTCCGGTACTCCGAAAAATACCCGAATCACTCGGAACCATTCCAATGTCCGAATATAGCCTTCCAATATATGAATCTTTACCTCTCGACCATTTCGAGACTCCTTGTCATGTCCGTGATCTCATCTGGTACTCCAAACAAACTTCGGTCATCAAATCACATAACTCATAATACAAATCGTCGTCGAACGTTAAGCGTGCGGACCCTACGGGTTTGAGAACTATGTAGACATGAACGAGACACATCTCCGGTCAATAACCAATAGCGGAACCTAGATGCTCATATTGGCACCTACATATTCTACGAAGATCTTTATCGGTCAAACGGCATAACAACATATGTCATTCCCTTTGTCATCGTTATGTTACTTCCCCGAGATTTGATCATCGGTATCATCATACCTAGTTCAATCTCGTTACCGGCAAGTCTCTTTACTCATTCCATAATGCATCATCCCGCAACTAACTCATTAGTCACATTGCTTGCAAGGCTTATAGTGATGTGCATTACCAAGAGGGCCCAGTGATACCTCTCTGATATACGGAGTCACAAATCCTAATCTTGATCTATGCCAACCCAACAAACACCTTCGGAGACACCTTAGAGCATCTTTATAATCACCCAGTTACGTTTTGACGTTTGATAGCACACAAGGTGTTCCTCCGGTATTCGGGAGTTGGATAATCTCATAGTCAGAGGAACATGTATAAGTCATGAAGAAAGCAATAGCAATAAAACTAAACGATCATTATGCTAAGCTAACGGATGGGTCTTGTCCATCAGATCATTCTCCTAATGATGTGATCACGTTCATCAAATGACAACACATGTCTTTGGTCAGGAAACTTAACCATCTTTGATTAACGAGCTAGTCTAGTAGAGGCATACTAGGGACACTTTGTTTTGTCTATGTATTCACACATGTACTAAGTTTCTGGTTAATACAATTTTAGCATGAATAATAAACATTTATCATGATATAAGGAAATATACATAACAACTTTATTATTGCCTCTAGGGCATTTTTCCTTCAGTCTCTCACTTGCACTGGAGTCAATAATCTCGGTCACATCGTCATGTGATTTAACACCAACAGTTCACATATTTATGTGATTAGTTAACATCTCCATGTGACTAACACCCAAAAGGTTTACTAGAGTCAATAATCTAGTTCACATCGCTATGTGATTAACACCCAAAGAGTACTAAGGTGTGATTATGTTTTGCTTGTGAGAGAAGTTAGTCAACGGATCTGCCACATTCAGAGCCGTATGTATTTTGCAAATATTCTATGTCTACAATGCTCTGCATGGAGCTACTCTAGCTAATTGCTCCCACTTTCAATATGTATCTAGATTGAGACTTAGAGTCATCCGGATCAGCGTCAAAGCTTGCATCGACGTAACCCTTTACGGCGAACTTTTTGTCACCTCCATAACCGAGAAACATGTCCTTATTCCACTAAGGATAATTTTGACCGTTATCCAGTGATCCACTCCTGGATCACTATTGTACCCTCTTGCCAAACTCATGATGAGGTACACAATAGGTCTGGTACACAGCATAGCATACTTTATAGAACCTATGACCGAGTCATAGGGAATGACTTTTCATTCTCTTTATATTTTCTGCAGTGGTCTGGTTTTGAGTCTTTACTCAACTTCACACCTTGCAACATAGGCAAGAACTCCTTCTTTGACTGTTCCATTTTGAACTACTTCAAAAAACTTGTTAAGGTATGTACTCATTGAAAACACTTATCAAGCGTCTTGATCTATATCTATAGATTTTGATGCTCAATATGTAAGTAGGTTCACTGAGGTCTTTCTTTGAAAAACTCCTTTCAAACACTCCTTTATGCTTTCCAGAAAACTCTACATCATTTCAGATCAATAATATGTAATTCACATATACTTATCAGAAAGGCCATAGTGCTCTCAATCACTTTCTTGTAAATACAGGATTCACCAAAAGTCTGTATAAAACCATATGATTTGATCACCTTATCAAAGCTTATATTCCAACTACGAGATGCTTGCACCAGTCCATAGATGGATCGCTGGAGCTTGCACACTTTGTTAGAACCTTTAGGATTGACAAAACCTTCTTGTTGTATCATATACAACTCTTCTTTAAGAAAACCATTAAGGAATGTAGTTTTGACAACCATTTGCCAGATTTCAAAATGTGGAAATTGCTAACATGATTCGGACAGACTTAAGTATCGCTACGAGTGAGAAAATCTTATCATAGTCAACACCTTGAACTTATCGAAAACTTTTTTGCGACAATTGAAGCTTTGTAGATAGTAACACTACTATCAGCGTCCGTCTTCCTCTTGAAGATCCATTTATTCTCAATGGCTCGCCGATCATCGAGAAAGTCAATCAAAGACCATACTTTGTTCTCGTACATGGATCCCATCTCAGATTTCATGGCCTCAAGCCATTTCGCGGAATCTGGGCTCATCATCGCTTCCTCATAGTTCGTAGGTTCGTCATGGTCGAGTAACATGACTTCCAAAATAGGACTACTGTACCACTCTGGTGCGGACCGTACTCTGGTTGATGTACGAGGTTCGATAGTAACTTGATCTGAAGTTTCATGATCATCATCATTAGCTTCCTCACTAATTGGTGTAGGAATCACTGGAACTGATTTCTCTAATGAACTACTTCCCAATTCAAGTGAAGGTAGAATTACCTCATCAAGTTCTACATTCCTCCCACTCACTTCTTTCGAGAGAAACTTCTTCTCTAGAAAGGATCCATTCTTAGCAATGAATATCTTGCTTTCGGATCTGTGATAGAAGGTGTACCCAACAGTTTCCTTTGGGTATCCTATGAAGACTCATTTCTCCGATTTGGGTTCGATCTTATCAGGTTGAAGCTTTTTCACATAAGAATCACAACCCAAAACTTTAAGAAATGACATCTTAGGTTTCTTGCTAAACCACTGTTCATATGGTGTCGTCTCAACGGATTTAGATGATGCCCTATTTAACGTGAATGCAGCTGTCTCTAATGCATAACCCCAAACGATAGTGGTAAATCGGTAAGAGACATCATGGATCGCACCATATCCAATAAAGTACAGTTACGACGTTCGAACACACCATTACGCTGTGGTGTTCCAGGTGGCGTGAGTTACGAAACTATTCCACATTGTTTCAAATGAAGACCAAACTCGTAACTCAAATATTCGCCTCCGTGATCAGATTGTAGAAACCTTATTTTCTTGTTACAATGATTTTCCACTTCACTCTGAAATTCTTTGAACTTTTCAAATGTTTCAGACTTATGTTTCATTAAGTATATATACCCATATCTGCTCAAATCATCTATGAAGGTCAAAAAATAAAGATACCCGTCGCGAGCCTCAACACTCATCGGACCGCATACATTGGTATGTATTATTTTCAATAAGTCAGTGGCTCGCTCCATTGTTCCGAAGAACGGAGTCTTTAGTCATCTTGCCCAAGAGGCATGCTTCGCAAGCATTAAGTGATTCATAATCAAGTGATTCCAAAAGCCCGTCTGCATGGAGTCTCTTCATACACTTTACACCAATATGACCTAAACGGCAGTGTCAGTAGTATGTTGCGCTACCATTATCAACTTAGCATCTTTTGGCATCAATATTATGAATATGTGTATCACTACGATCGAGATTCAATAAACCATTCACCTTGGGTGTATGACCATAGAAGGTTTTATTCATGTAAACAAAATAACAATTATTTTTTGACTTAAATGAATAACCGTATTGCAATAAAAATGATCCAATCATATTATGCTCAACGCAAACACCAAATAACATTTATTTTAGGTTCAACACTAATCCTGAAGGTAAAGGGAGTGTGCGATGGTGATCTTATCAACCTTGTAATCACTTCCAACACACATCGTCACCTCGCCCTCAACTAGTCTCTGCTCATTTTGTAACTCATGTTTTAAGTTACTAATCATAGCAACTGAACCAGTATCAAATACCCAGGGGCTACTATGAACACTAGTAAAGTACACATACTTAACATGTATATCATATATACTTTTGTTCACTTTGCCATCCTTCTTATCTGCCAAGTATTTGAGGCATTTCCGCTTCCAATGACCATTTCCTTTGCAGTAGAAGCACTGAGTTTCAGGCTTGGGTCTAGCTTTGGGCTTCTTCATGGGAGTGGCGACTTGCTTGCCATTCTTCTTGAAGATCCATATCTTTCCCTTGCCCTTTTACTTGAAACTAGTGGTCTTGTCAACCATCAACACTAGATGCTTTTCTTGATTTCTACCTTCGCCAATTTCAGCATCGCGAAGAGCTCGGGGAATCATTTTTGTCATCCCTTGCATATTATAGTTCATCACGAAGTTCCAGTAACTTGGTGATAGTGACTAGAGAACTCTGTCAATCACTATCTTATCTGGAAGATTAACTCCCACTTGATTCAAGCGATTGTAGTACTCAGACATTCTAAGCACATGCTCACTGGTTGAGCTATTCTCCTCCATCTTGTAGGCAAAATACTTGTCGGAGGTCTCATACCTCTCGACTCGGGCATGAGTCTGAAATACCAATTTCAGCTCTTGAAATATCTTATATGCTCCTTGGCGTTCAAAATGTTTTTGTTGTCCCGGTTCTAAGCCGTAAAGCATGGCGCACTAAACTATCAAATAGTCATCATACCGAGCTTGTCAAACGTTCATAACGTCTGCATCTGCTCCTGCAATAGGTCCGTCACCTAGCGGTGCATCAAGGACATAATTCTTCTGTGCAGCAATGAGGATAATCCTCAGATCACGGACCCAGTCCGCATCATTGCAACTATCTTCTTTCAAATTATTTTTCTCTAGGAACATAAAAAAAGAAAACAGGGGAGCTATACGCGAGCTATTGATCTACAACATAGATATGTAAAAACTATCAGGACTAAGTTCATGATAAATTAAAGTTTAATTTTAATCATATTACTTAAGAAATCCCACTTAGATAGACATCCCTCTAGTCATCTAAATGATCACGTGATCCAAATCAACTAAATCATGTCCGATCATCATGTGAGATGGAGTAGTTTTCAATGGTGAACATCAATATGTTGATCATATGTACTATATGATTCACGTTCGATCTTTTGGTCTCAGTGTTCTGAGGCCATATCTGCATATGCTAGGCTCATCAAGTTTAACCCAAGTATTCCGCACATTCAAAACTGGCTTGCACATGTTGTATGTGAACGTAGAGCTTATCACACCCGATCATCACGTGGTGTCTCGGCACGACGAACTGTAGCAACGGTGCATACTTAGGGAGAACACTTATACCTTGAAATTTAGTGAGAGATCATCTTATAATGCTACCGCCGAACTAAGCAAAATAAGATGCATAAAGGATAAACATCACATGCAATCAATATAAGTGATATGATATGGCCATCATCTTGTGCCTTTGATCTCCATCTCCAAAGCACCGTCATGATCACCATCGTCACCGGCTTGACACCTTGATCTCCATCGGAGCATCATTGTTGTCTTGCCAACTATTGCTTCTACGACTATCGCCACCGCTTAGTCATAAAGTAAAGTAATTACATGGCGATTGCGTTTCATACAATAAAGCTGAAGGAAATATGCCCTAGAGGCAATAATAATGTTATTATTTTATTTCCTTATATCATGATAAATGTTTATTATTCATGCTAGAATTGTATTATCCGGAAACATAAGACTTGTGTGAATACATAGACAAACTAAACGTCACTAGTATGCCTCTACTTGACTAGCTCGTTAATCAAAGATGGTTATGTTTCCTAACCATAGACATGTGTTGTCATTTGATTAATGGGATCACATTATTAGGAGAATAATGTGATTGACATGACCCATTCCATTAGCTTAGCACCCGATCGTTTAGTATGGTGCTATTTCTTTCTTCATGACTTATACATGTTCCTATGACTATGAGATTATGCAACTCCCGTTTGCTGGAGGAACATTTTGTGTGCTACCAAACATCACAACGTAACTAGTGATTATAAAGGAGCGCTACAGGTGTCTCCAAAGGTACATGTTGGGTTGGCGTATTTCGAGATTAGGATTTGTCACTCCGATTGTCGGAGAGGTATCTCTGGGCCCTCTCGGTAATGCACATCACATAAGCCTTGCAAGCATTGCAACTAATGAGTTAGTTGCGAGATGATGTATTACGAAACGAGTAAAGAGAGTTGCCGGTAACGAGATTGAACTAGGTATTGAGATACCGACGATCGAATCTCGGGCAAGTAACATACCGATGACAAAGGGAACAACGTATGTTGTTATGCGGTCTGACCGATAAAGATCTTCGTAGAATATGTAGGAGCCAATATGAGCATCCAGGTTCCGCTATTGGTTATTGACCGGAGATGTGTCTCGGTCATGTCTACATTGTTCTCGAACCCGTAGGGTCCGCACGCTTAAGGTTTCGATGATAGTTATATTATGAGTTTATGAGTTTTGTTGTACCGAAGGAGTTCGGAGTCCCGGATGAGAACGGGGACATGACGAGGAGTCTCGAAATGGTCGAGACGTAAAGATCGATATATTGGGCGACTATATTCGGACATCGGAAAGGTTCCGAGTGGTTCGGGTATTTTTCGGAGTACCGGGGAGTTACGGGAATACGGGGGAAGAAGTATATGGGCCTTATTGGGCTTTAGGGGAGAGGGAGAGGCAGGCCGCGCCCCCCCCCATTGACTAGTCCTAATTGGAATAGGGGGAGGGGGGGGCCCCCTCCTTCCCTCTCTTCCCTCTTCCCCTTCCTTGTCTCCTACTCCTACTACATGGAAGGACTCCTAGTTGGACTAGGAAAGGGGGAATCCTACTCCCGGTGGGAGTAGGACTCCCCTAGGGCGCGCCATAGAGAGGGCCGGCCCTCCCCTCCTCCACTCCTTTATATACGGGGGCAGGGGTACCCCATAGACACACAAATTGATCTCTAAGATCGTTCTCTTAGCCGTGTGCGGTGCCCCCTTCCACCATAGTCCTCGATAATATTGTAGTGGTGCTTAGGCGAAGCCCTGCGACAGTAGAACATCAAGATCTTCACCACGCCATCGTGCTGACGGAACTCTTCCCCGACACTTTGTTGGATCGGAGTCCGGGGATCGTCATCGAGCTGAACGTGTGCTAGAACTCAGAGGTGCCGTAGTTTCGGTGCTTGATCGGTCGGGCCGTGAAGACGTACGACTACATCAACCGCGTTGTCATAACGCTTCCGCTGTCGGTCTACGAGGGTACGTAGACTACACTCTCCCCTCTCGTTGCTATGCATCACCATGATCTTGCGTGTGCGTAGGAAATTTTTTGAAATTACTATGTTCCCCAATAGTGGCATCCAAGCCTAGGTTTTATGCGTTGATGTTATATGCACGAGTAGAACACAAGTGAGTTGTGGGCGATACAAGTCATACTGCTTACCAGCATGTCATACTTTGGTTCGGCGGTATTGTTGGATGAAGCGACCCGGACCGACATTACGTGTACGCTTACACGAGACTGGTTCTACCGACGTGCTTTGCACATAGGTGGCTGGCGGGTGTCAGTTTCTCCAACTTTAGTTGAACCGAGTGTGGCTACGCCCAGTCCTTGCGAAGGTTAAAACAGCATCAACTTGACAAACTATCGTTGTGGTTTTGATGCGTAGGTAAGAACGGTTCTTGCTAAGCCCGTAGCACCCACGTAAAACTTGCAACAACAAAGTAGAGGACGTCTAACTTGTTTTTGCAGGGCATGTTGTGATGTGATATGGTCAAGACGTGATGAGATATAAGTGGTTGTATGAGATGACCATGTTTTGCTGAAGTTATCGGCAACTGGCAAAAGCCTTATGGTTGTCTCTTTATTTCATAAGATGCAAGCGCCAAATAATTGCTTTACTTTATCACTATGCGATAGCAATAGTTGCAAGAGCAATAGTTGGCGAGACGACCGTGTGATGACACATTGATATAGATCAAGATGATGGAGATCATGGTGTCATGCCGGTGACGATAGAGATCATGACAGTACTTTGGAGATGGAGATCAAAGGCGCAAGATGTTGATGGCCATATCATGTCACATATTTTGATTGCATATGATGTTTATCTTTTATACATCTTATTTTGCTTAGTTTGATGGTAGCATTTTAAGATGATCTCTCACTAATTATCAAGAAGTGTTCTCCCTGAGTATGCACCGTTGCGAAAGTTCTTTGTGCTGAGACACCACGTGATGATCGGGTGTGATAGGCTCTATGTTCAAATACAATGGGTGCAAAACAGTTGCACACGCAGAATACTCAGGTTATACTTGACGAGCCAAGCATATACAGATATGGCCTCGAAACACGGAGACCGAAAGGTCGAGCATGAATCATATAGTAGATATGATCAACATAGTGATGTTCACCAATGAAACTACTCCATCTCACGTGATGATCGGACATGGTTTAGTTGATTTGGATCACGTGATCACTTAGAGGATTAGAGGGATATCTATCTAAGTGGGAGTTCTTAAGTAATATGATTAAATTGAACTTACATTTATCATGAACTTAGTCCTGATAGTATTTTGCAAATTATGTTGTAGATCAATAGCTCGCATTGTTGCTTCCCTGTGTTTATTTTGATATGTTCCTAGAGAAAACTAAGTTGAAAGATGTTAGTAGCAATGATGCGGATTGGATCCGTGATCTGAGGTTTATCCTCATTGCTGCATAGAAGAATTATGTCCTTGATGCACCGCTAGGTGACAGACCTATTGCAGGAGCAGATGCAGACGTTATGAACGTTTGGCTAGCTCAATATGATGACTACTTGATAGTTTACTGCACATGCTTAACGGCTTAGAATCGGGACTTCAAAGACGTTTTGAACGTCATGGACCATATGAGATGTTCCAAGAAGTTGAAGTTAATATTTCAAGCAAATACCCGAGTTGAGAGATATGAAGTCTCCAACAAGTTCTATAGCTAAAAGATGGAGGAGAATCGCTCAAGCAGTGAGCATGTGCTCAGATTGTCTGGGTACTACAATCGCTTGAATCAAGTGGGAGTTAATCTTCCAGATAAAATAGTGATTGACAGAATTATCTAGTCACCATCACCAAGTTAGTAGAACTTCGTGATGAACTATAATATGCAAGGGATGACAAAAGTAATTCCCAAGCTCTTCGTGATGCTGAAATCGACGAAGGTAGAAATCAAGAAAAACATCAAGTGTTGATGGTTAACAAGACCACTAGTTTCAAGAAAAGGGCAAAGGGAAGAAGGGGAACTTCAAGAAGAACGACAAGCTAGTTGCTGCTCAAGTGAAGAAGCCCAAGTCTGGACCTAAGCCTGAGACTGAGTGCTTCTACTGCAAAGGGACTGGTCACTAGAAGCGAAACTACCCCATGTAATTGGTGGATAAGAAGGATGGCAAAGTGAACAAAGGTATATTGGATATACATGTTATTGATGTGTACTTTACTAGTGTTTATAGAAACCCCTCGGCATTTGATACTGGTTCAGTTACTAGGAGTAGTAACTCGAAACGGGAGTTGCAGGATAAACAGAAACTAGTAAAAGTCGAGGTGATGATGTGTGTTGGAAGTAGTTCCAAGATTGATATGATCATCATCGCACTCTCCCTATACTTTCGGGAATAGTGTTGAAACTAAATAAGTGTTATTTGGTGTTTGCGTTGAGCATGAATATGATTTGATCATGTTTATTGCAATACGGTTATTCATTTAAGTTAGAGAACAATTGTTGTTCTGTTTACATGAATAAAACCTTCTATGGTCATAGACACCAACGAAAATGGTTTGTTGGATCTCGATCATAGTGATACACATATTCATAATATTGAAGCCAAAAGATGCAAAGTTAATAATGATAGTGCAACTTATTTGTGGCACTGCCGTTTAAGTCATATTGGTGTAAAGTGCATGAAGAAACTCCATGCTGATGGAATTTTGGAATCACTTGATTATGAATCACTTGATGCTTGCGAACCATGTCTCTTGGGTAAGATGACTAAGACTCCGTTCTCCGGAACAATGGAGCGAGCAACAAACTTATTGGAAATAATACATACTGATGTATGCGGTCCGATGAGTATTAAGGCTCGCGGCAAGTACCGTTATTTTCTGAACTTCACAGATAATTTGAGCAGATATGGGTATATCTACTTGATGAAACATAAGTCTGAAACATTTGAAAAGTTCAAAGAATTTTAGAGTGAAGTGGAAAATCATCGTAACAAGAAAATAAAGTTTCTACGATCTAATCGTGGAAGAGAATATTTGAGTTACGAGTTTGGCCTTCAGTTAAAACAATGTGAAATAGTTTCACCACTCACGCCACCTGGAACACCACACTGTAATGGTGTGTCCGAACATCATAACCGTACTTTATTAGATATGGTGCGATCTATGATGTTTCTTACCGATTTACCACTCTTGTTTTTGGGGTCATGCATTAAAGACAGATGCATTCACGTTAAAAAGGGGAACCATCTAAGTCCGTTGAGACGACACAATATGAACTGTGGTATGGCAAGAAACCAAAGTTGTCATTTCTTAAAGTTTGGGGATGCGATGCTTATGTGAAAAAGTTTCATCCTAATAAGCTCAAACCCAAATCGGAGAAATGTGTCTTCATAGGATACCCAAAGGAGAAAGTTGGGTACACCTTCTATCACAGATCCGAAGGCAAGAAATTCATTGCTAAGAACGGATCCTCTAGAGAAGGAGTTTCTCTCGAAAAAAAGTAAGTGGGAGGAAAGTAGAACATGATAAGGTAATTGTACCTTCTCCCTTATTCGAAAGTAGTTCATCACAGAAATCTGTTCCTGTGACTAATACACCAATTAGTGAGGAAGCTAATGATCATATAACTTCAGATCAAGTTACTACCGAATCTCGTAAGTAAACCAGAGTGAGATACGCACCAGAGTGGTACGGTAATCCTGTTCTGAAAGTCATGTTACTAGACCATGACGAACTTGCGAACTATGAGGAAGCGATGATGAGCCCAGATTACGCGAAATGGTTTGAGGCCATGAAATCTGAGATAGGATCCATGTATGAGAACAAAGTATGGACTTTGGTTGACTTGCCCGATGATCGGGAAGCCATACAAAATAAATGGATTTTCAAGAGGAAGACGGACGCTGATAGTAGTGTTACTATCTACAAAGCTAGACTTGTCGAAAAAGGTTTTTGACAAAGTTCAAAGGTATTGACTATGATGAGATTTTCTCACACGTATCAATGCTTAAAGTCTATCCGAATCATGTTAGCAATTGCCACATTTTATGAAATCTGGCAAATGGATAACAAAACTGCAATCCTTAATGGATTTCTTAAAGAAGAGTTGTATATGATGCAACCAGAAGGTTTTGTCAATCCTAAAGGTGCTAACAAAATATGCAAGCTCCAGCGATCCATCTATGGACTGGTGCAAGCATCTCGGAGTTGGAATATATGCTTTGATAAGTTGATCAAAGCATATAGTTTTATACAGACTTGCGGTGAAGCCTGTATTTACAAGAAAGTGAGTGGGAGCACTACATCATTTCTGATAAGTATATGTGAATGACATATTGTTGATCGGAGATAATGTAGAATTATTCTGCAATGCATAAAGGAGTGTTTGAAAGGAGTTTTTCAAAGAAAGACCTCGGTGAAGCTGCTTACATATTGAGCATCAAGATCTATAGAGATAGATCAAGACTCTTGATAAGTTTTTCAATGAGTACATACCTTGACAAGATTTTGAAGTAGTTCAAAATGGAATAGTCAAAGAAAGAGTTCTTGCCTGTGTTACAAGGTGTGAAGTTGAGTAAGACTCAAAACCCGACCACGGCAGAAGATAGAGAGAGAATGAAAGTCATTCCCTATGACTTGTCCATAGGTTCTATAAAATATGCCATGCTTTGTACAAGATCTATTGTATACCCTACACTGTTCTTGGCAAGGGAGTACAATAGTGATCTAGGAGTAGATCACCAGACATCGGTCAAAATTATCCTTAGTGGAATAAGGATATGTTTCTCGATTATGGAGGTGACAAAAGGTTCGACGTAAAGGGTTACGTCGATGCAAACTTTGACACTGATCCAGATGATTCTAAGTCTCAATCTGGATGCATATTGAAAGTGGGAGCAATTTGAAGGAAATATGCCCTAGAGGCAATAATAATGTTATTATTTTATTTCCTTATATCATGATAAATGTTTATTATTCATGCTAGAATTGTATTATCCGAAAACATAATACTTGTGTGAATACATAAACAAACTAAACGTCACTAGTATGCCTCTACTTGACTAGCTCATTAATCAAAGATGGTTATGTTTCCTAACCATAGACATGTGTTGTCATTTGATTAACGGGATCACATTATTAGGAGAATGATGTGATTGACATGACCCATTCCATTAGCTTAGCACCCGATCGTTTAGTATGTTGCTATTGCTTTCTTCATAACTTATACATGTTCCTATGACTATGAGATTATGCAACTCCCGTTTGCCGGAGGAACACTTTGTGTGCTACCAAACGTCACAACGTAACTGGGTGACTATAAAGGTGCTCTACAGGTGTCTCCAAAGGTACATGTTGGGTTGGCGTATTTCGAGATTAGGATTTGTCACTCCGATTGTCGGAGAGGTATCTCTGGGCCCTCTCGGTAATGCACATCACCTAAGCCTTGCAAGCAATGCAACTAATGAGTTAGTTGTGAGATGATGTATTATGGAACGAGTAAAGAGACTTGCCGGCAACGAGATTGAACTAGGTATTGAGATACCGACGATCGAATCTCGGGCAAGTAACATACCGATGACAAAGGGAACAACATATGTTGTTATGCGGTCTGACCGATAAAAGATCTTCGTAGAATATGTGGGAGCCAATATGAGCATCCAGGTTCCGCTATTGGTTTTTGACCGGAGACGTGTCTCGGTCATGTCTACATTGTTCTCGAACCCGTAGGGTCCGCACGCTTAAGGTTTCGGTGATAGTTATATTATGAGTTTATTAGTTTTGATGTACCGATAGTTCGGAGTCCCGGATATGATCACGGACATAACGAGGAGTCTCGAAATGGTCGAGACATAAAGATTGATATATTGGACGGCTATATTCGGACACCGGAAGTGTTTCGGGGAAGTTTTGGATAAAACCGGAGTACCGGGGGGTTACCGGAACCCCCCGGGGGGTTAATGGGCCTCATGGGCCTAAAGCGGAGAAGAGGAGGGGCGGCTAGGGCAGGCCGCGCGCCCCCTCTCCCCCTAGTCCGAATTGGACAAGGAGGGAGGGGCGGCGCCCCTCCTTTCCTTCCTCTCCTCTCTCCCTTCCTTCCCCCTGTCCTACTTGGACAAGGAAAAGGAGGGAGTCCTACTCCTGGTAGGAGTAGGACTCCTTCCTGGAGCGCCTCATCATGGCCGGCCGCCCCTCCCCGTTGCTCCTTTATATACAGGGGCAGGGGACACCTCTAGACACACAAGTTGATCCACGTGATCTATTCCTTAGCCGTGTGCGGTGCCCCCTGCCACCATATACCTCGATAATACTGTAGCGGAGTTTAGGCGAAGCCCTGCTGCTGTAGTACATCAAGATCGTCACCATGCCATCGTGCTGACGGAACTCTTCCCCGACACTTTGCTGGATCGGAGTCCGGGGATCGTCATCGAGCTGAACGTGTGCTCGAACTCGGAGGTGTCGTAGTTTCGGTGCTTGATCGGTTGGATCGTGAAGACGTACGACTACTTCCTCTACGTTGTGTGATCGCTTCCGCAGTCGGTCTGCGTTGGTACATAGACAACACTCTCCCCTCTCGTTGCTATGCATCACATGATCTTGCGTGTGCGTAGGAAATTTTTTGAAATTACTACGAAACCCAATAGTGGCATCCGAGCCTAGGTTATTTATGTTGATGTTATATGCACGAGTAGAACACAAGTGAGTTGTGGACAATACAAGTCATATTGCCTACCAGCATGTCATACTTTGGTTCAGCGGTATTGTTGGACGAGACGACCCGGACCAACCTTACGCGTACGCTTACGCGAGACCGGTTCCCTCGACGTGCTTTGCACATAGATGGCTTGCGGGCGACTGTCCCTCCAACTTTAGTTGAACCGAGTGTGGCTACGCCCGGTCCTTGCGAAGGTTAAAACGGAGTCTATTTGACAAACTATCGTTGTGGTTTTGATGCGTAGGTGAGATTGGTTCTTACTTAAGCCCGTAGCAGGCACGTAAAACATGCAACAACAAAGTAGAGGACGTCTAACTTGTTTTTGCAGGGCATGTTGTGATGTGATATGGTCAAGGCATGATGCTGAATTTTATTGTATGAGATGATCATGTTTTGTAACCGAGTTATCGGCAACTGGCAGGAGCCATATGGTTGTCGCTTTATTGTATGCAATGCAATCGCGATGTAATGCTTTACTTTATTACTAAACGGTAGTGATAGTCGTGAAAGCATAAGATTGGCGAGACGACAACGATGCTACGATGGAGATCAAGGTGTCGCGCCGGTGACGATGGTGATCATGACGGTGCTTCGGAGATGGAGATCACAGGCACAAGATGATGATGGCCATATCATATCACTTATATTGATTGCATGTGATGTTTATCTTTTATGCATCTTATCTTGCTTTGATTGACGGTAGCATTATAAGATGATCTCTCACTAAATTATCAAGAAGTGTTCTCCCTGAGTATGCACCGTTGTGAAAGTTCTTCGTGCTGAGACACCACGTGATGATCGGGTGTGATAGGCTCTACGTTCAAATACAACGGGTGCAAAACAGTTGCGCACGCAGAATACTCAGGTTATACTTGACGAGCCAAGCATATACAGATATGGCCTCGGAACACGGAGACCGAAAGGTCGAGCGTGAATCATATAGTAGATATGATCAACATAATGATGTTCACCGATGAAACTACTCCATCTCACGTGATGATCGGACATGGTTTAGTTGATTTGGATCACGTGATCACTTAGAGGATTAGAGGGATGTCTATCTAAGTGGGAGTTCTTAAGTAATATGATTAATTGAACTTAAATTTATCATGAACTTAGTACCTGATAGTATCTTGCTTGTTTATGTTGATTGTAGATAGATGGCTCGTGCTGTTGTTCCGTTGAATTTTAATGCGTTCCTTGAGAAAGCAAAGTTGAAAGATGATGGTAGCAATTACACGGACTGGGTCCGTAACTTGAGGATTATCCTCATTGCTGCACAGAAGAATTACGTCCTGGAAGCACCGCTGGGTGCCAGGCCTGCTGCTGGAGCAATGCCAGATGTTATGAACGTCTGGCAGAGCAAAGCTGATGACTACTCGATAGTTCAGTGTGCCATGCTTTACGGCTTAGAATCGGGACTTCAACGACGTTTTGAACGTCATGGAGCATATGAGATGTTCCAGGAGTTGAAGTTAATATTTCAAGCAAATGCCCGGATTGAGAGATATGAAGTCTCCAATAAGTTCTATAGCTGCAAGATGGAGGAGAACAGTTCTGTCAGTGAGCATATACTCAAAATGTCTGGGTATAATAATCACTTGATTCAATTGGGAGTTAATCTTCCAGATGATTGCGTCATTGACAGAATTCTCCAATCACTGCCACCAAGCTACAAGAGCTTCGTGATGAACTATAATATGCAAGGGATGAACAAGACTATTCCTGAGCTCTTCGCAATGCTAAAAGCTGCGGAGGTAGAAATCAAGAAAGAGCATCAAGTGTTGATGGTCAACAAGACCACTAGTTTCAAGAAAAAGGGCAAAGGAAAGAAGAAGGGGAACTACAAGAAGAACAGCAAGCCAGTTGCTGCTCAAGAGAAGAAACCCAAGTCTGGACCTAAGCCTGAAACTGAGTGCTTCTACTGCAAGCAGACTGGTCACTGGAAGCGGAACTGCCCCAAGTATTTGGCGGATAAGAAGGATGGCAAAGTGAACAAAGGTATATGTGATATACATGTTATTGATGTGTACCTTACTAATGCTCGCAGTAGCACCTGGGTATTTGATACTGGTTCTGTTGCTAATATTTGCAACTCGAAACAGGGGCTACGGATTAAGCAAAGATTGGTTAAGGACGAGGTGACGATGCGCGTGGGAAACGGTTCCAAAGTCGATGTGATCGCGGTCGGCATGCTACCTCTACATCTACCTTCGGGATTAATATTAGACCTAAATAATTGTTATTTGGTGCCAGCGTTGAGCATGAACATTATATCTGGATCTTGTTTAATGCGAGACAGTTATTCATTTAAATCAGAGAATAATGGTTGTTCTATTTATATGAGTAATATCTTTTATGGTCATGCACCCTTGGAGAGTGGTCTATTCTTATTGAATCTCGATAGTAGTAATACACATATTCATAATGTTGAAGCCAAAAGATGCAGAGTTGATAATGAAAGTGCAACTTATTTGTGGCACTGTCGTTTAGGTCATATCGGTATAAAGCGCATGAAGAAACTCCATACTGATGGACTTTTGGAACCACTTGATTATGAATCACTTGGTACTTGCGAACCGTGCCTCATGGGCAAGATGACTAAAACACCGTTCTCCGGTACTATGGAGAGAGCAACAGATTTGATGGAAATCATACATACCGATGTATGTGGTCCGATGAATATTGAGGCTCGTGGCGGATATTGTTATTTTCTCACCTTCACAGATGATTTGAGCAGATATGGATATATCTACTTAATGAAACATAAGTATGAAACATTTGAAAAGTTCAAAGAATTTCAGAGTGAAGTTGAAAATCATCGTAACAAGAAAATAAAGTTTCTACGATCTGATCATGGAGGAGAATATTTGAGTTACGAGTTTGGTGTACATTTGAAAAATTGTGGAATAGTTTCGCAACTCACGCCACCCGGAACACCACAACGTAATGGTGTGTCCGAACGTCGTAATCGTACTTTACTAGATACGGTGCGATCTATGATGTCTCTTACTGATTTACCGCTATCATTTTGGGGTTATGCTCTAGAGACGGCCGCATTCATGTTAAATAGGGCACCATCAAAATCCGTTGAGACGACGCCTTATGAACTGTGGTTTGGCAAGAAACCAAAGTTGTCGTTTCTTAAAGTTTGGGGCTGCGATGCTTATGTGAAAAAGCTTCAACCTGATAAGCTCGAACCCAAATCGGAGAAATGTGTCTTCATAGGATATCCAAAGGAAACTATTGGATACACCTTCTATCACAGATCCGAAGGCAAGACTTTTGTTGCTAAATTCGGAAACTTTCTTGAGAAGGAGTTTCTCTCGAAAGAAGTGAGTGGGAGGAAAGTAGAACTTGACGAGGTAACTGTACCTGCTCCCTTGTTAGAAAGTAGTACATCACAGAAAATTGTTTCTGTGACACCTACACCAATAAGTGAGGAAGTTAATGATAATGATCATGAAACTTCAGAACAAGATACTACTGAACCTCGTAGATCAACCAGAGTAAGATCCGCACCAGAGTGGTACGGTAATCCAGTTCTGGAAGTCATGCTACTAGATCATGATGAACCTACGAACTATGAAGAAGCGATGGTGAGCCCAGATTCCGCAAAGTGGCTTGAAGCCATGAAATCTAAGATGGGATCCATGTATGAGAACAAAGTATGGACTTTGGTTGACTTGCCCGATGATCGGCAAGCAATTGAGAATAAATGGATCTTCAAGAAGAAGACTGACGCTGATGGTAATGTTACTCTCTACAAAGCTCGACTTGTCGCGAAAGGTTTTCGACAAGTTCAAGGGATTGACTACGATGAGACCTTCTCACCCGTAGCGATGCTTAAGTCCATCCGAATCATGTTAGCGATTGCCGCATTTTATGATTATGAAATTTGGCAGATGGATGTCAAAACTGCATTCCTGAATGGATTTCTGGAAGAAGAGTTGTATATGATGCAACCGGAAGGTTTTGTCGATCCAAAGGGAGCTAACAAAGTGTGCAAGCTCCGACGATCCATTTATGGACTGGTGCAAGCCTCTCGGAGTTGGAATAAACGTTTTGATAGTGTGATCAAAGCATTTGGTTTTATACAGAGTTTCGGAGAAGCCTGTATTTACAAGAAAGTGAGTGGGAGCTCTGTAGCATTTCTGATATTATATGTGGATGACATATTGCTAATTGGAAATGATATAGAATTTCTGGATAGCATAAAGGGATACTTGAATAAAAGTTTTTCAATGAAAGACCTCGGTGAAGCTGCTTACATATTAGGCATTAAGATCTATAGAGATAGATCAAGACGTTTAATTGGACTTTCACAAAGCACATACCTTGACAAAATTTTGAAGAAGTTCAAAATGGATCAAGCAAAGAAAGGGTTCTTGCCTGTGTTACAAGGTGTGAAATTGAGTAAGACTCAATGCCCGACCACTGCAGAAGGTAGAGAGAATATGAAAGATGTTCCCTATGCATCAGCCATAGGATCTATCATGTATGCAATGCTGTGTACCAGACCTGATGTGTGCCTTGCTATAAGTTTAGCAGGGAGGTACCAAAGTAATCCAGGAATGGATCACTGGACAGCGGTCAAGAACATCCTGAAATACCTGAAAAGGAATAAGGATATGTTTCTCGTATATGGAGGTGACGAAGAGCTCACCGTAAAAGGTTACGTTGATGCAAGCTTTGACACTGATCCGGACGATTCTAAATCGCAAACCGGATACGTGTTTACATTAAACGGTGGAGCTGTCAGTTGGTGCAGTTCTAAACAAAGCGTCGTAGCGGGATCTACATGTGAAGCGGAGTACATAGCTGCTTCGGAAGCAGCGAACGAAGGAGTCTGGATGAAGGAGTTCATATCCGATCTAGGTGTCATACCTAATGCATCGGGTCCAATGAAAATCTTTTGTGACAATACTGGTGCAATTGCCTTGGCAAAGGAATCCAGATTTCACAAAAGGACCAAACACATCAAGAGACGCTTCAACTCCATCCGGGATCTAGTCCATGTGGGAGACATAGAGATTTGCAAGATACATACGGATCTGAATGTTGCAGACCCGTTGACTAAGCCTCTTCCACGAGCAAAACATGATCAGCACCAAAGCTCCATGGGTGTTAGAATCATTACAGTGTAATCTAGATTATTGACTCTAGTGCAAGTGGGAGACTGAAGGAAATATGCCCTAGAGGCAATAATAAAGTTATTATTTATTTCCTTATAATCATGATAAATGTTTATTATTCATGCTAGAATTGTATTAACCGGAAACATAATACATGTGTGAATACATAGACAAACAAAGTGTCACTAGTATGCCTCTACTTGACTAGGCTCATTAATCAAAGATGGTTATGTTTCCTAACCATAGACGTGTTGTCATTTGATTAACGGGATCACATTATTAGGAGAATGATGTGATTGACATGACCCATTCCATTAGCTTAGCACCCGATCGTTTAGTTTGTTGCTATTGCTTTCTTCATAACTTATACATGCTCCTATGACTATGAGATTATGCAACTCCCGTTTACCGGAGGAATACTTTGTGTGCTACCAAACGTCACAACGTAACTGGGTGATTATAAAGGTGCTCTACAGGTGTCTCCAAAGGTGCATGTTGGGTTGGCGTATTTCGAGATTAGGATTTGTCACTCCGATTGTCGGACAGGTATCTCTGGGCCCTCTCGGTAATGCACATCATGTAAGCCTTGCAAGCAATGCAACTAATGAGTTAGTTGCGAGATGATGTATTACGGAACAAGTAAAGAGACTTGCCGGCAACGAGATTGAACTAGGTATTGAGATACCGACGATCGAATCTCGGGCAAGTAACATACCGATGACAAAGGGAACAACGTATGTTGTTATGTGGTCTGACCGATAAAAAATCTTCTTAGAATATGTGGGAGCCAATATGAGCATCCAGGTTCCGCTATTGGTTATTGACCGGAGATGTGTCTCGGTCATGTCTACATTGTTCTCGAACCCGTAGGGTCCGCACGCTTAAGGTTTCGATGATAGTTATATTATGAGTTTATTAGTTTTGATGTACCGAAGTTAGTTCGGAGTCCCGATATGATCACGGACATAACGAGGAGTCTCGAAATGGTCGAGACATAAAGATTGATATATTGGATGGCTATATTCGGACACCGAAAGTGTTCCGGGGAAAGTTTCGATTAAAACTGGAGTACCGGGGGGTTACCGGAACCCCCCGGTGTTAATGGGCCTCATGGGCCTAAAGTGGAGAAGAGGAGGGGCGGCCAGGGCAGCCCACGCGCCCCCTCTCCCCCTAGTCCGAATTGGACAAGGAGGGAGGGGCGGCGCCCCCCCCTTTCCTTCCTCTCCTCTCTCCCTTCCTTCCCCCTCTCCTACTTGGACAAGGAAAAGGAGGGAGTCCTACTCCCGGTAGGAGTAGGACTCCTCCCTGGCGCGCCTCATCATGGCCGGCCGCCCCTCCCCCTTGCTCCTTTATATACGGGGGCAGGGGGCACCTCTAGACACAACAATTGATCCTTGAGATCTCTTAGCCGTGTGCGGTGCCCCCTCCACCATAATCCTCGATAATATTGTAGCGGTGCTTAGGCGAAGCCCTGCGAAGGTAGATCATCAAGATCGTCACCACGCCGTTGTGCTGACGGAACTCTTCCCCGACACTTTGCTGGATCGGAGTCCGGGGATCGTCATCGAGTTGAACATGTGCTAGAACTCGGAGGTGCCGTAGTTTCGGTGCTTGATCGGCCGGGCTGTGAAGACGTACGACTACATCAACCGCGTTGTTATAACGCTTCCGCTTTCGGTCTACGAGGGTACGTAGAAAACACTCTCCCCTCTTGTTGCTATGCATCACCCTGATCTTGCGTATGCGTAGGAAATTTTTTGAAATTACTACGTTCCCCAACACAATTAGCTAGATTACCTCCGTGCAGAGCATTGTTGACATAGAAATTTGCAAAATACATATGGATCTGAATATGGCAGACCCGTTGACTAAACTTCTCTCACAGGCAAAACATGATCACACCTTAGTACTCTTTGGGTCTTAATCACATAGCGATGTGAACTAGATTATTGACTCTAGTAAACCCTTTGGGTATAGGTCACATGACAATGTGAACTATAGGTGTTAATCACATGGTGATGTGAACTATTAGTGTAGAAACACATGGCAATGTGAACTAGATTATTGACTCTAGTGCAAGTGGGAGACTGAAGGAAATATGCCCTAGAGGCAATAATAATGTTATTATTTTATTTCCTTATATCATGATAAATGTTTATTATTCATGCTAGAATTGTATTATCCGGAAACATAATACTTGTGTGAATACATAGACAAACTAAACGTCACTAGTATGCCTCTACTTGACTAGCTCGTTAATCAAAGATGGTTATGTTTCCTAACCATAGACATGTGTTGTCATTTGATTAACGGGATCATATTATTAGGAGAATAATGTGATTGACATGACCCATTCCATTAGCTTAGCACCCAATCGTTTAGTATGTTGCTATTGCTTTCTTCATGACTTATACATGTTCCTATGACTATGAGATTATGCAACTCCTGTTTGCCAGAGGAACACTTTGTGTGCTACCAAACGTCACAACGTAACTGGGTGATTATAAAGGAGATCTACAGGTGTCTCCAAAGGTACATGTTGGGTTGGCGTATTTTGAGATTAGGATTTGTCACTCCGATTTTCGGAGAGGTATCTCTAGGCCCTCTCAGTAATGCACATCACATAAGCCTTGCAAGCATTGCAACTAATGAGTTAGTTGCGAGATGATGTATTACGAAACGAGTAAAGAGACTTGCCGGTAACGAGATTGAACTAGGTATTGAGATACCGACGATCGAATCTCGGGCAAGTAACATACCGATGACAAAGGAAACAATGTATGTTGTTATGCGGTCTAACCGATAAAGATCTTCATAGAATATGTGGGAGCCAATATGAGCATCCAGGTTCCGCTATTGGTTATTGACCAAAGATGTGTCTCGGTCATGTCTACATTGTTCTCGAACCGTAGGGTCCGCACGCTTAAGGTTTCGATGATAGTTATATTATGAGTTTATGAGTTTTGATGTACCGAGGGAGTTCGGAGTCCCGGATGAGATCGAGGACATGACGAGGAGTCTCGAAATGGTCGAGACGTAAAGATCGATATATTGGACGACTATATTCGGACATCGGAAAGGTTCCGAGTGGTTCGGGTATTTTTCGGAGTACCGGGGAGTTACGGGAATACGGGGGAAGAAGTATATGGGCCTTATTGGGCTTTAGGGGAGAGGGAGAGGCAGGCCTAGCGCCCCCCCATTGACTAGTCCGAATTGGACTAGGGGGAGGGGCGGCGCCCCCTCCTTCCTTCTCTTCGCTCTTCCCCTTCCTTGTCTCCTACTCCTACTACATGGAAGGACTCCTAGTTGGACTAGGAAAGGGGGAATCCTACTCCCGGTGGAGTAGGACTCCTCCTGCGCGCCTCCTCCTAGGGCCGACCGCTCCCCCCTTCACTCCTTTATATACGGGGGCAGGGGGCACCCCATAGACACACAAGATGATCTTTAAGATCGTTCTCTTAGCCGTGTGCGGTGCCCCCTTCCACCACAGTCCTCGATAATATTGTAGTGGTGCTTAGGCGAAGCCCTGCGACAGTAGAACATCAAGATGGTCACCACGCCGTCGTGCTGACGGAACTCTTCCCCGACACTTTGCTGGATCGGAGTCCGGGGATCGTCATCGAGCTGAACGTGTGCTAGAACTCGGAGGTGCCGTAGTTTCGGTGCTTGATCGGTCGGGCCGTGAAGACGTACGACTACATCAACCGCATTGTCATAACGCTTCCGCTGTCCGTCTAGGAGGGTACGTAGACTACACTCTCCCCTCTCGTTGCTATGCATCACCATGATCTTGCATGTGCGTAGGAATTTTTTTGAAATTACTACGTTCCCCAACAAAAGCGACAACCATATGGCTCTTGCCAGTTGCCGATAACTCTGTTACAAAACATGATCATCTCATACAATAAAAATTTAGCATCATGTCTTGACCATATCATATCACAACATGCCCTGAAAAAACAAGTTAGACGTCCTCTACTTTGTTGTTGCAAGTTTTACGTGGCTGCTATGGGCTGAGCAAAAACCGTACTTACCTACGCATCAAAACCACAAGGTGGTATAGTGATTGCGTTTTGATCTTCAGAAAAAACCCTGTTCATTGAATCCGATTCAACTAAAGTTGGAGAAACTGACACCCACCAGCCACATGTGTGCGAAGCACGTCGGTAGAACCAGTCTCGCATAAGTGTACGTATAAGGTCAGTTTGATCCGCTTCATCCAACAATACCGCCGAATCAAGAATCAACTAGTGACGGAAAGCAATATGTATATACCCACGCCCACAACACCTTTGTGTTCTACTCGTGCATATAACATCTACGCATAGACCTGGCTCAGATGCCACTGTTGGGGAACATAGTATTTCAAAAAATTCCTATGATCGCGCAAGATCTATCTATGAGATGCATCAGAAATGATAGGGGGGAGTGTGTCCACGTACCCTCATAGACCGTAAGCGGAAGCGTTTAGTAATGCGGTTGATGTAGTCGAACGTCTTCATGATCCAACCGATCCAAGTACCAAATATACGGCACCTCCGTGTTCAGCACACGTTCAGCACGATGACGTCCCTCGAGCTCTTGATCCAGTTGAGGACGAGGGAGAGTTCCGCAGCACGACAGCGTGGTGACGGTGTTGGGGAACGTTGCAGAAAACAAAAATTTTCCTACGGTTTCACCAAGTAACATAACTACATCTTGAAGGATTTTAATTTTTGAAGTATTTATCATTTTTTTTTGTTTTTCAAAACTGAAATGGCGATACATGGGCGTGGTGGGGTGTTAGAGTTTGAACCCCTTTAGTCCCGGTTTGAGATACGAACCGGGACTAAAGGGCATCACATCCTTTAGTCCCGGTTCGTTTCTCAAATCGGGACTAAAGGTCTAATCTTTAGTCCCGGTTTGAGATACGAATCAGGACTAAAGGTCGTCGCACCCTTCAGTCCCGGTTCGTGTCTCAAACCAGGACTAAAGGTCCCATATAAACCGGGACTAATGCCTTTCCGATGCCCTAGCCGCTCGAACCGGGACTAATGCTCACATTAGTCCCGGTTCATAATGCAACTGGGACTAATGTGTACATTGAGAGTGGATGAAAGCCCTGTTTTCTACTACTGGCGTTTGAGGGCCAGAAAATATCTAGGACGAGCTCTTAATTCTATGATTTTCTGCCAGGCACGAACATGCCACACAAGCGTCATGCTCTACAGCAAACCCTTCTCTCTTTAATATTCAGATATAGCTCCCCAAGTAATGAAGATCCCAAATCCCATCTGCCACCGCGCCACTCCCTCCCAGGGGCAACACGGGCGGCGAACCCCCCCCCTCCCCCCCTCCCAGCCTCTCCTCGCCCCACCCATCCCATTCACCCCCTCGTCATCGCCGGTGGCCTCCGGTAGGCAAAGCCTGCGCGGAGCCAGCGGCGGCGGAGCTCGTGCTCCTCGTCGGCTGCTGTTTTGATGGGGAGATCTGAGGCGGCTGGTGACTGTCCGGAGCTTGTCTTCACGGCGGCGTCCTCGATCGTGGCAGCGGTGGTCGCTGGCGCGCAGCGCGGTGTCACCACGATGGGAGCTCGGTTGTGGCCGTGCGGTCGCGGTCTTGGCCGCCCGTGCGCGCCCGATCTGGGTCCTCGCGGGCCGCGGCTGGCGCGGATGGTGGGGGCGAGACTTGGGCTCGGCCGGCGTGCCGTTCGCCGGATCTAGTATGGCGCGGTGCTGCAGCTCAGCACGCGGGCTAGTGGTACCGACTGTAGGTATCGTGGTGGTGCCATGGCCGGTCAGGCAGCGGCGGCGGCCGCGGTGGTGGACGATCCGTGCACAAGACGCCTGATGGAGGCCATTGTAACAGATCTGGGTGAAGACCTGCTCGCGGCTGCTGCCGAGGCCGGCGATGGCGGCACTATTCGGTGTCGTTCCCTTGTTGAAGGTATTGCTGTTGAGAATTTTCAGGCCACTATCTGCTACCTCCGGGGGAAACCCTAAATCGGTAGATCGGATGACGGCGACATTATTGTGTCATTTCCCTCTTGTGGTGTCATTCTTGGAGGTGTACACGGGTTCGAGGGACCAGTGGACGAAATAATTGGTGGAGCGGTGTTTCATCCCGCACATTAATGGTGGCGTTTCTCGGCGGCGTGGTGCAGTGGAGACTCGACGCCCGATGTGTGGCGAGGGACTCACGCAGGAGGGTGACGTTATCTGGTGTCGTGGTGGTGTCAATGGCAAAGAGGCCAGGCAAGCTGGTGCAGCAGTACAGCACTGAAGATGCATTGGTGGCAGGTGGCTGCGGCAGCCTCATACCCGGCAGGCGTCCTGGTTGAGGAGTGCGCCGGACTGGTAGGTGCCCCATACCCGGCAGGCATCCTGGTTGGGACCTCAGGTCTTAGATGTTTAGGTTTGGCTGCGATGTCTGTTTGGTATTAGGCCCAGACTATCAGCGCTCCTTCGTCAATTGGATAGAAGTAGCGATAGTTGTTGCTTAGACGGTGGTTTTAGTCTTACTGTTGTATGACTTTGTAAGGTCTTGTAAGAATAATTAATAAAGTGGTCGTATACATCGCCCAGATGCAGAGGCCAGGGGTTCTCCTCCTTTTTTTAAAAAAGATATAGCTCTTTGGGGAGCCAGCTATCCCTTCAAATCCGCATAGTATTTTCAACACCGATCCTCTGAATCACCCCTTTATTTAGTTACTCGAGACCATGCTCACTCGTCTCCCGAAGCAGAGAAGCCTCGTCGGTAAACGTAGTATCAAGGATATGTCTACCTTGGTAGTACCTTGCTCTCAGCAATCGAGCATATGAACTATCTGGAGAAACAATAAGTCTCCAAGCTTGTTGCGTGAGAAGTGACTGGTTGAAGCACTCTGTATCTTTGAAGCCCATACCACTGAGGAGCATCGATTTTGTCAGGGTGTTATAAGCTCACCAATGAACTATCCTTTTTTATTGTTCTCACCTAACCAGAATTTCCTAATGTATTTCATATTATCTTCATGGAAGATATTGGGAAATGTGAAAATACTCATCGCATACATTGGAATGGCTTTAGCAGCCAACTTGACCAACACATCTTTTCCTGATCAACGCTTAGTAAACCTCTCATCTATGGGCTGAAAATTATCCGACCTTCAAGGGTTGGCTGCCCCAATTACTTCTCCTCAAAGGTACTTCTCTGTCACCCATGATGGATTTCACTTCATTACCGAAAAAGGCTTTTGCCCCGCTTTATATTATAAAGCAAATGCTCAAGCCAAACATCCAACAAGGTTCAAACACACACACACACGCGCACGCACACACAGGTCTAGCACAGACAAGTAGTCAAAGGGTTAATGCTGAGGGCACAGCTCAACAAGCCTTGAAGAAACAAAAAAAGAACGCACGCGTGGGGTGCGGCATAGCATCTAGTCGGGCTCCGCGGGGGGAGGGAGCGGAGGTGCCAAGCGGAAGGCCATCGATCGAAGGTCGACGAGGAGGTTGCTGATGACGTCTCGGTCCTGGGTGCGGCTAAGCGGCCGCCAGAGCTGCAAATATCCACACATTTTAAAGATGGCGTCAGTAGCACGTCGAAGAGGCACCTTCTGTATGACAAGCTTATTGCGTACGGTCCAAAGCGTCCAGGCAAGGACCCCAACGCAAAGCCATCTAATATGCCTGTAGCGAGGGGGGGAGGCCTGAATCTCCGCAAGCAGGTCAGGGAAGTTGGTGTTGCACCACTGGCCCCCAACCGTCTCGCGGAAACAGGACCAAAGGAACTGTGCCGTGGAGCACGAGAAGAAGATGTGGTTGGCATACTCCACCGTGACGCACATGGGGCACATCCCATCCCCAGGTCCATTACGCTTAAGGACCTCTACGCCGGACGGGAGGCGGCCTCGGATCCATTGCCACAGGAAGATCCTGATCTTCAGGGGCAGGCGGATGTCCCAGATCAAACTGAAGGGCTCGGGGGCCGTCGAGGGGGCGATGGCCGCGTAGAGAGATTTGGTGAAGAAGCATCCGAAAGGTTCCAGGTGCCAAGAGATTGCGTCCGGGGTGTCGGCGACGCCCATAGGGAGGAGGGCGATGTCCTGGAGGAGAACATCCCAAGCGGCTACTTCAGGGGGGGGCCAAAGGGGCGGCGGAAAGCGAGGCGCCCTAGGTCAATAAGGGCCGTCTCGACAGAGACCCGAGGGTCAACAGCAATGGCGAAGAGCTCCGGAAAACATGCGGCCAGGGGGGTGTCGCCAGGCCACCTATCAAACCAGAACAGGGTCGAGGACCCAGTACCAACTGAAATGGATGTGCCAATGCGAAGCACGGGCAGCAGCTGGACGACGGCCTGCCAAAACTGGGAGCCGCTTGAGCGGTGACAGAATACGAGAGGTTGTCCACGAAGTTACTTGTTCTGGATGATAGTGAGCCAAAGTCCTCCATCGCCATTGGCAATGCGCCAGAGCCAACGGGTCAAGAGGGCAATGTTCATGCGTCGGGAGGACAAGATCCCAAGACCACCCTGGTCCTTGGGTTTGCAGATATCTGGCCAGCTGACCATGTGGTACTTCTGCTTATCCCCCTCCCCAGCCCAGAAGAATCTGGATTGGTATTTGGCGATCTCCTGATGAAGAGTTTCATGGAGGCTATAGAAGCTCATGAGGAACCATAGAAGGCCGGCAAGCGAAGAATTGATAAGGATCACGCGAGCAGCCTTCGACAACCAGCACCCTTTCCAGGGCTCAACGCGATGTTGCATACGGGTCACCGTGGGGCGAAGATCGGCCACGGTGAGGCGCGAATCACTAATGGGGATCCCCAGGTAAGTCGTGAGGAAAGAACCCAACCGACAATTTAGTCGGTCAGCAATAGCCTGTGCTTCCTCCATGGGGTATCCGAGAACCATCACTTCGCTCTTATCGAAGTTGATGGTTAGGCCCAACATTTGTTGGAAGCACAGGAGGAGGAGCTTCAGGTTAGCAATATCTAGAGCGGAGCCCTCCACCATTTATGGTATCATTCGCATATTGAAGGAGGGAGACCCCTCCCCCTCCGACTAGGTGGGGGACGATGCCGCGGATATGGCCATTTCACTTCATTTGCACACCGGTTGGGCATTGTTTCTTGAAAAAAGAGCATTTGTGAGGATTAATGAACTAGCACATGTACCTTTCTCAAAATTAGAGAGTAACTATTTTACCGATGATGTATGTTGTTGGTTTGATTCAAAAACTAAAGTGTTGTCGTCTAGGAAGAGCAAATGAGAAATACTTGGTGCAGTTCTTGCAATTTGAGTTCATGCAAATCACCGTTTGCGATAGCTTTATTTAGGATACACAATAATCCATACCTCTTCTATTACCTTTTCTGTAGAACTAAAAGTTAAGAATGGTGGAAGGAGCAAACTACGGGTCAGAAGGAAAAGGAAAAGGGCCGGCCTGCGTTGTTGGTCCAAGCCATACCACTGCATCTGAGGTAAACGTCGAAAGTCCCACGACAATGTAGAGCTCTGCTTGGCAACATCCCCCAAAGGCATTATGAAGGTAAGCACTGATGCTGCCTATAATGCTTTCAAAAGAGAAGCGAGTGACAGGCTTCTTATCCGTGATCACAACAGAAGAGTGTTGATGGCTGAAGGGCACAGATTACTTGCTTGCCTCTGTGCTAAGGAAGTTGAGGTACAGGCATGCATGAAGGTACTCTGAACTTCTGTTAACTTATCATGGAGTCAGACTATGTGGCTGCAACCAATGTCATGCCAACTACTGTTAACTTATCTACTTGGAGAGATGCATACATTGAGTTGGGAGCACTTCGTGAAGGGAATGGCAATATTCTGATTGCAAAAATGGGCAAGGACATCAACAAGGTTGCACAGTTGATAGCAAAATTCACTCAAACCAATAGGGGGAGTGTTTGTTTGGCAAACCCTCTCCTTTTTGACTTTGAAGAATTTGTGCAACAAGATTGTAATACCCACTCTACTTTGATTATATAAGTGTTGTCCTCTCCCTAAAAAAGGCTATGAAAAGGTTGATATTGCTCCTTCCTGTTCATATAAAAAAATTATGCTCTGCAGTGTGGCGGCTTCCACTTATGAGCTGATCTTGATGATTGTAATAGGTGTTTCATGACCAAATAAAATTCTCTCTCACGATAAAAGATAACTTTTTTCTTATCTATCATGTTCATTTTATGTTTTATTCCCTTGTAGGATATTGCTCCTTCCAAAAGTTAACTTTTTCGGGGCCAAAGACAAATGATGGCGGTGTGCCTTCGGCTCGTTTCAGAAGTCATCGCTAGATTGACTAGTTATCTAGATGTCTGTCACTTCTGGTGTTCTTTGTCCTTCCATGACAGTTGCTGAATAGATCAGAACTTTTGCTCGCAAGAAAAACAACGTAGCTGACTATATAAAGATTATTCCATGATCGATAAAGCTCTCTCTAACAAGGAAACATATCTCTCTCTTCTTATTCGTCATGTCCATTCATGTTTCATTAGTGCAACGAATATAACCCCGATGGCAGGCCTATAAGCAGCCATGTTAGCATCTTTCGGGCCCATATGTCAATAACATTGACCGGTCAAAACTAACGTTTGATGTATTACTGACAGCCGCCATCGATGATAAAACCACAGCCGGGCCCACATGGAAGCAACCCCATCAGCATCTGCTTGGCCCATTTGTCAGAATCTTTGGCGATTACTTCGTCACAAAAGATGATCTCAGGTCACAAATATGCTGATTTTTATTACCACCCAATGTAAATAGCACGCTCATATGTGGCAAATCATTTATTTGAGAAAAATGAACTAAATAAAATAAACCACTCTCAAAATTGTAATGAGTCAGACAGATGTGTTCTGACTTCTGAATTAGTGTTTGGCTTCAGGAGACCGAGGTGACTAGGGCCGGTCCTGAGGGGGGCCGTGAGGGCCGGCCGCCCCGGGCCTCCAAGGTGCAGGGGCCCCCTCCCATGTACGTAGCTGGTAATAGAGTAACGACTAAGACTACCTATAGTGGGAGTAACATTGGCATCACACATCTTTAGGCAAAACAGATGATGTGGTGAGTAATTAATGAGAAAAGAGGGGCATGTGGTAACATAGCTAGTTACTGTAACATCACACATACCAAGACAAGGTAAGTCTACAACCTAATAAATAAAGTGTTGCATGACACCACACATTTGTGTCCTGTAGCTTCCTCTTCCCCCATGGCTATAGCTCTGCCGCCGCTTGCCAAGTCACTATCCTTCCGAAAGTTGATGGCCATCAAAACTGAGCACATAATCGAGTTCCTGGGTTTCCCAGGGTTCCTCTAAGTCGATTAGCTAGTCTCCCCATGCCCTATAACCTCGTCTGCATCCTGGCCACCAGAGTGCTGCCGCAAAGCTCGTCGCCAGCGATGTTCCCGGCAACACCTGGTGCCCCCGCTTGGTTTCATAGGCTCGCACGAGTGACGACTTCGTCCTGGTAGCCTTAGTCGTTGCTGCCATGGCCTCCCCGATGCATCTCCGCCATGAAATAAGGTCAACCGGCGACCAAACCCCGGTGGCCGACGTGGCCTAATTAATGAGTTAATAAGGCCCGGCAAACTTCTTGAAAAACAAATTAGCATGAACCGCGCTAAACAAACACGGGTACGCATTGACACATCAGCACAAAACATCGGTGACTGTCTGGATTGCGTAAAAAGGAGAGAAGGCTAGGTCAAGCTGGTTGACGCATGACGGTTTTCATGACGATCTCTTTGTGTTTGTCGTAAAGGGGCTGGTTTGTTGGAGCGCTTTCTTGTCTTATTAATCCATGACGGTTTTTGTGACAAACAAGAAGAAATCGTCAACAATGATGACGGTTTCTGAGAACGTCAACAGAACTTCGTCACGGATTAACAGATTTTTTGTAGTGCGGTAGCAAAATAGACTAATAACATATACCTGTTACTAGTCTAAGTTACTACCATTGTGACTAGTCTAACAAGAGTCAGCGATGAGAGCCACATAGAGAGAGGCAAACACGCACGTAACAGAGACTAGTCGTCGTCTTGTTTGGTTCTTCCGATCTTCCGGTCTTGAATAGCCCAAAACTTTCTATGTATAAGCATCTCAAACATGCGCGCAATATGCAGCGTGCTAAATAAACGTTTACAGCGTCTGAATAGCTAGTTTTTGCGCATAGTAGAGCGTTGGCTCCAGCTGGCGCTGCGAAAAATTGTGCACGTGCGCCGCTCCAGCAGATGCACTATATTTTTCAGCAGATGCACTATATTTTTTACTACTCATCGTCTTTTTTTTCGACTCCGACTCGATACTCATAGATAAGCATAGATATATAACTAAAAAATGATACATAGACAGTTCATAGCATAGTCGATAGATAAATAAAAAGATAGTTCAACTCCTTGTCGTCGTCCTCCTCCTCCTCCTCCGACTCGGTGATGTCCTCCTCCTCCTCCAACGTCATTTTTTTAGAAAAGGAGGATGACCTCCGGCCTCTGCATCTGGGCGATGCATACGGCCACTTTATTAATTATTTTCACAAGACCTTACAAGAAATACAACAGTAAGATTAAAACCGTCGTCTAAGCAAAGACTGTCGCTATACCTATCCAGTTGTTAAAAGAGGCGCAGATAGCCTGGGCCTAATACCAAACAGACATCGCAGCTAAACCTAACATCTAAGACCTGGGGTCCCATCCAGGACGCCTGCCGGGCATGGGTCTCACCGGTCTGGCGTGCACTCAGAGGCCGCCGCCGCCAATTGCCACCGCTCCATCTTTAGAACTGTACTGATGCATCAACCTTGCTCGGTCCAGCTATCGTCGACGCCACCACGACGCCCAACGGCACCTCCTCCCTGCGCGCAAACGGCTGAGCATGTCACAGTCACCACTGATACACCTCAGCACCATGCTGCCAAGTACCACCAGCCGACATAGCTTGAAGTCTTTTGAAGATCGGTCGTGCGTAGCACCTGCCGACCAGGCATGACAAAAGCGTAGCACCTGTCGGTCAGGCATGACTTGACATCTCTACCGTAGCTCCGTGCAAGACGAAGCCGCTCCACCTCCAGCCTCTCTGAACGGGAGCACCCTAGGAAGACACGGCGAAGAGTTGAGCACCACAATCACCACGAGAGCCGGACCAGCAGACCGCCATGGTGAAGCGACACCACTAAAGAGAGAACTGCCGCCATCAGGAACGCCAAGAACACGCTGCAGTTGTCCCGCCTCCCGGCGGATCCAAAGCGGCGCCTTCAAGAAGGTGACGGAGGCGGACACCGCCGCCGCCCAACCAAAGTTGTGGGTTTTCACCCGGGTGCAGGGGGAGGACGAGGGGAGGGAGCTGGATCTCGAAGCCGCCTTCAAGAAGGAAACCGTGCCCGGAGCGCCGCCGGCGTCGTGGCCGCCGCAGCCGGCCAAGAAATTACTCCAATCCAGAGCTCGCAACCCCACATCCGCGCAATCAGCCACCGGATCCGGCGGGACTGACGAGGAGGAAGCAGCAGCATGGAAGCGTCGTCTTCAGATCTGGCGAAGGAGTGCAGCAGGGGATCCCTCCAACGCGGTGCCCGCATCCATCGCCAACTCGCCGCCCGCGCGGCGGAGTAGACGCCGCCCTTAACACCGACGAGTGCTGCCGACCCAGGACGACGCCGCCCTCACCAGCAGAGGCCGCCGCCGCAAACCCTAGGCCCGAGCCAGAGCGGCATCGCGGCCGAGGGCCTCGCCGCCAGGCGTCAATATACCGCTCGTCGTTGGAGTCTCAGGTCGATGCTTCTCCTAGCCCGAGTTGAAGAGGACGGCCGCCTTCCGTGTACGCCTGTCCTCGTGCTAGGCGGCTCGTTCCGCCCTACTCTCCTCCCTCTCCGCCCTCCTTTGTGCGTAGAACTCGCGCTCGTTGATGATGTCATGCGGGAAGCGTTGACGCCACAGTGTCATGGCTTCCTCGTCCATCTCGGCGATGCCGAGACGGCGCTCCCGCCTTCGGTTGTCGCGACGGTCCTCGTCAGTCATAAGCCGCGGGGGAGGCGCGAACTCATGCAACAGCTCCCGCGTCGGCACGTCGGGGAAGTTCATCTCCCTACGAGGCCGCTGGAGGTGCCACCTACCGCGTCGTACGTGCGGGCAGCCCTTTGGGCGGTGTCGATTTTGCCCAGGCGAAGGCGCAGCTCACCGGGCCGGATCTCGGCCGAGAAGGAACCGGAGGGGCGCGCGCGGACACCGCGGTAGCCTGAACTTTCTCGACGGCATGGTGGCACGATGGCGGCGAGGCGAGAAAGAGAGCGGTAGAGGGCGTGTGGGAGTGGTGGAAGGGCACGTGAAGGAGGCATTGGATTTATAGTGCGTGCCGGACGCCGCACGCCAAAACTAGAATGCACCCGGCCGTCTTTTCGTGCGCGCACGCAAACTTTTTCCGCGCGCTAAAACGAACGTTTCCCAGGCGTGTTCTTTACCGCCGCGCTGTTGAAGATGCTCTAAGGCCTGGTAGCTACATTAAAGAAAAGGGTCCTGGTCCAACTAGTAGCAGCTACACGAGTACAACACTTGCATCCACCAAGCGAGCCAGACATCACGCACCCTGGTCCAACTAGTATTGCACACCGCGCCGCCGCCGTTTCGGCTCAAACCTAGATCGTGGCGAGTGAAGGAAGCTAGGTGAAGGAGGAGGCCATGATCAGAATGGAGCCTGACGGCGCAGGAGCTCTGAATGTCGCTTGTGGATGTAAGAGTTGCCGGCCAGGTCGATGTCTTCCACCTGTATGTTTCTTTAAGAGTCAACTAGCGGTGTTGCTCGCGCATTTGCGCGGCTAGAACTTTTGTTTTCCATTATAAACCTATCAAATCTACAAATGTTGTGAAAATTTTCTGAAATATTCTATAAAAAATGTTAGAGCTTTTTTACTTTTGATTTCTACCATTTTATTTTGCATCTAAGTGTAGTTTTGAGAAAAATAAAATGATTCATCACATATTGACATGAAATGGTCGTTTCTTTTTGGGTAAAATATTTTGTATCATTCTCTCATGTCCTATAGTTATAATTGATATTATGTTTACCATAAGTATTTTCCCTTGTGTCAAAAATTAATTGAATTTATTTTTGACACCGCTATGACACTAAAATTTCATCGAAACCATAGAAGAATATAAAGAGACAAACATATGTCTCGAGGAAACATGATAAAAATTAAGTTGATATTCCATGTCCAAATGTATTATGTTTTGCCAACACATTCATCCGTCATTCGCAACATCCAAGCAAAACCATATAATGACTTAACAATCTTCATATTTCTCTCTCCTACTTCTCTTCATCGGTCGATATTTCAGCCCTAGCCAAATGTTATAATTGTTATATTATTTAAGATCTCTAGGAAATGATTGTGGTTGGAATGTGCATCTTGAGTTAATAGGATCAAAGTCTTGCAAAAATCTTTTTGTTGCATGTATTATTATTGCTAAGGATGTCATCTTGTGATAGATATTCACCAATGGCATGTTGCTATTGTCCTACCACCAGAAACCATTTCACTGAAAATTAAATGCCTAATCATTATGTCTTCTTATTCTTTGCCTACGTGTCACAACTGTGTGTGTGGCATTGTGGTTTCCTGATAATACAATTCTATGCCTCTCGATCTTCCACATGTGCTTCCAGACGGATGTGATAATACTCTTTTACTTGAATTGTCTATGTAGCCTAACAATCAAAGATTGAGTAACTATTTCTGTATGTTCCTAAAAACATGCGATTAAATTGTTCAATTTTTTTTAAAATTTTGTCGGAGGTTCTGTTTTGTGTCCATGATGCTATGCAATGACATATATTTTATAGGCTAGGAATGGATTACTAATTTACTTGTATGTTCAACTTTACAGGTTATATGTTATATTAGAGCTAAATTCATATAATAAAAACTGATTTACCAGTTTATTTTTATTTATTATTTTAAACTTCACATATAGGTCAAGTTGTATTGTTTGCCCATCTAATAAGATAAGTTTCTAATATTACTATTTTGAAAAAACCAACTTAAATCTAGATCAACCATGATTAATTGTGCATATGTAGATTTTAGGATAGAATGAAAAATTAGTTTGCTTCTCTATTTATTTGCATGACTCCAATATGTCAAACGTGGTTGCCATGTCTAGGCTGTTCTGATGAGTTTCTATTATTGGTTGGCTTTGCTGAGTTTGTATGCCCATCCATCAGACGCATGTAAACATATGTGGCTATCACTCGTGCATGGATAAGTAGTATATGCCTACAAATAGAGAAGATCAGGCAAAGAGGCCGAGTTGGACCCGACGAAGATAGGCTAGCGTGAAGAGCCGACGTGTGGGCAGCAGCAGCCCGCAAGAGAAGCGGTTTGGTACTACATGGGCGAACTTGAGCGGAGTGGTCTAGTTGTGCGTGCATCCATCTATCATCATGTCGGCGTTGCCGTCAAGGCGACCAGTCGCTAGCTGCTGGGTGCCACCTTTTCGGGGAGAAGCCAAACAAAACAGTGCTTTTTTTTACTTCTTCGGCCAAGACCAGGATTATAGTTTGTGCTGCCTGGAGACCCTCCAGGCCTGCCTATGCAGTCGTATGCTTCTTCTTTTTAATGCTTATATATTGGTTTTGTGCACATTAATTGTAGGCTGCTCATAGGAATAGGTTGTGCGTGTGTGCGTTCATATGGATGAGTGTATGCGCGGGTATATGAGCGCTTGTGTCTGTACTAATGTACAAAAAATAATTGTAGACTCCGGTTTAGGTGCTAATGCTCGACATACTTTTTCCTGAGAAGAAAAATGCTCAACTTAGTTGTATGTGATTGATATTGTGTGTAGCTTTCTCATTTTTTTACTCTCGGCCGTTTTAACTGTAATCAACGAATAACATATTTACCTATGCAAATAAATCAGGTGGCTCGTGTGATACTTGCATGGTATTACCTAGCCTTATCTAATCTTCCGTCACCCACCTAATCACACATCATGTTACATTAGGTAAGATATTTAAATTTATAGGAAATCTTATAATCAATTTACATTATGCGTCAAAATACTTCTCATTATATGTCATATTTATATAGCGTAGGATGTAATATGATGTCTATTAATTTAGTTATAAAATTCAACTCATCGTTCTAATTTTCCACTGTGAGCTGCCCGTCTTCCTCTTATTACTATTCACTTTTTTGCTTTTATCCCCCTACAATAATTAAAAATAATTTTTGGCTTGTATCATTTTCTTTGTCAAAAAATCATTTCGTCCAATGCTTCGACCGTTGTACTCATAGATATGTCAAAAAAAATTGTTTTCTACCATAGATGTGTAAAAAAAGACTTTGTTCCTGACCATACAAAGCTGCATGATACAGTGTGTGTCCTTCAATTTATTTAAGCAGTATGACTCTCATCTATTTTTAACGTATTGGAATTGGACTCTTGTCTAGGCTGGCTGGAAAGTGGGAACGTATGTTAGGCCGAAATCACTGTTCTGACTTTTTTAGCAATCTTTGTCATAAAATGAACTCGACATGAAAGTATTTCATGATCTGACCCTTTTAGCAACGCCACAGTCCGTGGCGTTTCTTCTCCATATAAAAATGCTAAAATAGCTCGCGTTTCAACTCCACATTCAAACGCCAAGATAGCTTACGTTTTTGTTCCACATAGAAACGTCAAAACGGCTGGCGTTGCTGTCCAGGCCCAAACGCCATTAGCTTTGGCGTTTCTACTGGAAACGCCAACGCCCATGATGTTGCTAATTCAGAACAAAACAGTGCGCTGATCTGACTGATTGACCATGAACCGCTGGCGCTGCAAAGCAAAGCAAAGCATCACACGCGTGCCTCCTCATTCATCTACTTTAATTTGCCATGCCGCTACGTACATACGTGCGGCACACCCAGTGAGTCAGTGACCAAGCACGCATTGATTCATGCATGCATGCACGGTCGCGCGCCCGGTGCGTGCGCGGACAGCAGCGCAGCCTGTCTCGTCAGCATGGAGGCAAACTGTGCGCGCGTCAGTGCACTGTTTTTCTTCTGGGTTAGAAAACCTAGCTAGCTAGTGTTGGCAGTAAACTAGTATCAGCTAGTTTATCTGTATGTGCAGCTCGTCGGCATCCAGTAGCATCTACCTATTCACTCGTGCATGCAAGCCCACTACCACTAGCTAGCTACAGGAATCATGCATGCATGCATTCATCAATTCTTGCAGGTATTTCTTTATACCACCTATGAAACGCCAAAGCCAATGGCGTTGCCATGTAGGAAAGAAACGCCAAAGTAGTTGGCGTTTTCATGTGGAGAAGAAACGCGAGCTACCTTGGCGTTTTCATGTGGAGCAACAACGCTAGCTAGCTCGGCGTTTCTATATGAAGCAGAAACGTCGCGGTTTATGGCGTTTCTAAAAGGGTCAGATCGTGAAATACTTTAATGTAGAGTTCAGTTTGTCACGAAGAATCTAGCTAGGCGCATGGGGCCCACTGTCAGCCAGTGGACCAGAAGAAGGGGGTGTGTGACTTGTTTTTTATAGAAACACCCTCCAAATAAAAAAAATTACACAAAAAACGCGAGCTACCTTCGCGTTTTCATGTGGAGCAACAACGCTAGCTAGCTCGGCGTTTCTATATGAAGCAGAAACGCGTGGTTAATGGCGTTTCTAAAAGGGTCAGATCGTGAAATACTTTAATGTAGAGTTCAGTTTGTCACGAAGAATCTAGCTAGGCGCATGGGGCCCACTGTCAGCCAGTGGACCAGAAGAAGGGGGTGTGTGACTTGTTTTTTTATAGAAACACCCTCCAAATAAAAAAAATTACACAAAAAATGCGAGCTACCTTGGCGTTTTCATGTGGAGCAACAACGCTAGCTAGCTCGGCGTTTCTATATGAACCAGAAACGTCGCGGTTTATGGCGTTTCTAAAAGGGTCAGATCGTGAAATACTTTAATGTAGAGTTCAGTTTGTCACGAAGAATCTAGCTAGGCGCATGGGGCCCACTGTCAGCCAGTGGACCAGAAGAAGGGGGTGTGTGACTTGTTTTTTATAGAAACACCCTCCAAATAAAAAAAATTACACAAAAAACGCGAGCTACCTTGGCGTTTTCATGTGGAGCAACAACGCTAGCTAGCTCGGCGTTTCTATATGAAGCAGAAACGTCGCGGTTTATGGCGTTTCTAAAAGGGTCAGATCGTGAAATACTTTAATGTAGAGTTCAGTTTGTCACGAAGAATCTAGCTAGGCGCATGGGGCCCACTGTCAGCCAGTGGACCAGAAGAAGGGGGTGTGTGACTTGTTTTTTATAGAAACACCCTCCAAATAAAAAAAATTACACAAAAAACGCGAGCTACCTTGGCGTTTTCATGTGGAGCAACAACGCTAGCTAGCTCGGCGTTTCTATATGAAGCAAAAACGTCGCGGTTTATGGCGTTTCTAAAAGGGTCAGATCGTGAAATACTTTAATGTAGAGTTCAGTTTGTGACGAAGAATCTAGCTAGGCGCATGGGGCCCACTGTCAGCCAGTGGACCAGAAGAAGGGGGTGTGTGACTTGTTTTTTATAGAAACACCCTCCAAATAAAAAAAATTACACAAAAAACGCGAGCTACCTTGGCGTTTTCATGTGGAGCAACAACGCTAGCTAGCTCGGCGTTTCTATATGAAGCAGAAACGTCGCGGTTTATGGCGTTTCTAAAAGGGTCAGATCATGAAATACTTTAATGTAGAGTTCAGTTTGTCACGAAGAATCTAGCTAGGCGCATGGGGCCCACTGTCAGCCAGTGGACCAGAAGAAGGGGGTGTGTGACTTGTTTTTTATAGAAACACCCTCCAAATAAAAAAAATTACACAAAAAACGCGAGCTACCTTGGCGTTTTCATGTGGAGCAACAACGCTAGCTAGCTCGGCGTTTCTATATGAAGCAGAAACGTCGTGGTTAATGGCGTTTCTAAAAGGGTCAGATCGTGAAATACTTTAATGTAGAGTTCAGTTTGTCACGAAGAATCTAGCTAGGCGCATGGGGCCCATTGTCAGCCAGTGGACCAGAAGAAGGGGGTGTGTGACTTGTTTTTTTATAGAAACACCCTCCAAATAAAAAAAATTACACAAAAAACGCGAGCTACCTTGGCGTTTTCATGTGGAGCAACAACGCTAGCTAGCTCGGCGTTTCTATATGAAGTAGAAACGTCGCGGTTTATGGCGTTTCTAAAAGGGTCAGATCGTGAAATACTTTAATGTAGAGTTCAGTTTGTCACGAAGAATCTAGCTAGGCGCATGGGGCCCACTGTCAGCCAGTGGACCAGAAGAAGGGGGTGTGTGACTTGTTTTTTATAGAAACACCCTCCAAATAAAAAAAATTACACAAAAAACGCGAGCTACCTTGGCGTTTTCATGTGGAGCAACAACGCTAGCTAGCTCGGCGTTTCTATATGAAGCAAAAACGTCGCGGTTTATGGCGTTTCTAAAAGGGTCAGATCGTGAAATACTTTAATGTAGAGTTCAGTTTGTGACGAAGAATCTAGCTAGGCGCATGGGGCCCACTGTCAGCCAGTGGACCAGAAGAAGGGGGTGTGTGACTTGTTTTTTATAGAAACACCCTCCAAATAAAAAAAATTACACAAAAAACCCTCTTGGCGTGGGAGAGGTGCCATTTTCTTCACCTCTATGAACAGTGGGTTCCACCTGCCAGGTGGGAGTGAAAATTAAACAAAACGTGCAGATTCAAGGTCTCGAACATACAACAGAGCCGTTCGTAGCAAGCCGGCTATACCACTCCACCATTCACGTTCCTATGTACGCAATGGATAACAAAGTTACATGTATTTAAACACAAAGCATGTGGAATTTTTCCGGCAGATAATGCGACCCATTTTACACCAGTTTCATTTTGTTTTCTATTCTATTTGTAGAAAGTATGTAAATTATAATCTCTTCCCTCAAAACAAAATGTAAATTATAATATCAGTACAAAAATAAAGGTTGAATATTTGTGCGCATAAATATACAGACGAATGAAATAACTATTTTTTACTAATTGTTCACATATTATTTAGAAGATAATCATATATTTAATATAATATTTGTTAGTTACAAAAAGGTTGTATATTTTTAAATAATAGCAAATAAAATTACAATTCAAAAAATTATTTTAGTTATAAAAACATCTCAATCATTGCATGTTTGTATAGTTCAATGTTTATATAATTAAACTTATTCATAATTTAAACTGTTGATATGAATATTAATTTTTAATAATTTAAATATATGCCATGAGTGTGTGATGTTTTTATTGATTATTTTTTTTCCATATTAACTACATATTTTTTGTATAATACACAGATGTACATTTTGTTTTTTATTAAATAATCATTGTTTGTAGGTCTAATATTTATAACAAACAATTATTGAAAGTAATTTTTATTACTTACGTTTTAGAAAAACAAACCGGTTAAAATTGGGCCGCAGTATCGGCAACCCATTTAAGTTCCACATGCATACGAGTTAAGTACATAGTATAACTTTCCTATCTAGGTTAAACAAGGTATCGTGATTGGTGCATGGCTAGCCTGCTTGCATGCTTGGTGCTGATCGTTGGTCTCGATTCTGTGCGGCCAAACTTTTTAGTTTAATTTTCACTCCCTCCCGACAGGCGGGACTCACTGGTCTTGGATTTTAAAAAATAAATCCCACATCAACAAGCTTTTTTTCTAAAAAATTTGAGCGTGTTTCTGGAAAAAATAAGTCACCACCCCCTTCTACCGGTCCAGTGGCTGACAGCGGGCCCGACATGCCTAGTTAGCATTGATTCCGTATACATGCGAGATAAGCACTGTATTTACACGTTGAAGCCAAGTTTTTACACCACTTTGATGTATGCCACAACTGGTAGCACTAAAGTGATTGTTTGCGCTAAGTTCTAGCACCACCACTGTAATTGACTCTTTCTTTAACTGTTATGTTTTTTTGCATTTTGATAATGATATTCTTGTGCTGTACTGTAGATATCAAAGAGTTCAAGAATGAGGAATGATGTTCTAGATGCTGGTCTTGGCCACTGGTTTTCAGATGAAATGTGCAATGACGGTAGAAATCGGGTAATTAACTCTTGATTTACTCATTTGCACAGCTAGGTAAAATTAACTTTGCACTATCGCAATATTGTTGACTTAATCTTTTAAGATTATAAAAAATATTTTTCATACCATTTATATGGATATATTCACCTGGCTTAATTTCTCGAATATTGCTATTTTAGAATAACAATCTTACTGTTAGTCGGTCCAAGGACTACTCAATATTTTCGATTATTTACGGAGTCGCGTGTCTCTCCACCTTTTGTTCCAATTTTTCCTATAGTTGTACTACATATATTAAACATGACTTTGTATTTCCTAGATATCTTGTGACACACACCTTTCTCTACTTCCTACATAGGCCATTATATATAGCTTAGGTTATTCCGCAAATATATATATATATATATATATATATATATTATTGCAAAGTTGTTTATATTAAGGGCCCCCAGATTTAATTTTGCCCCAGGCCCCCAAAAACTCAGGACCATGCTCTAAAGGTTGAGCAAGTCTTCCCCGTTCTAAACAGCATCATGGATCTTCACCGCACCGAGCTGACCCGTGGATCAACAGAGTAAACCACCTCACAACCTCGGATGAAACTGCAAAAAAGCAACTCAACAAAAATGAAAAAAAAAACATATCACCCCTTTGCATTTGGTCATAGATCACACACACGCATTTTTTTTTCATCCTGGAGATTATATAGATCTTCTGCATTTTTGAACAGCATGCTTCCAGCCTCAACTTGTGGCCAGAACCGAGACCCTTAGTTCTTCAGCGTGAGAATTGCTCTCCTGACTCTTAATGAACAGAATTGCTGCCCTTAAGTTGCAATTATCATTGGTTCACCACAGACCGATCAACATTTCATCTCTTTTTACTTGTATGCGTGATTTTGAAACTGAGGTTCGCTGATCTGGACAACATCAATCAAGAAGCCAAAACTTGCTTCTTCTGCCTTGGGAAAATCACCGGTGTACTGCTTATCATTCAGGACATTGCAGGATGCATAGGTGTGTGTGTGCGCGCGCGTGCCGGTGGTTCAGATGTATAAGGAGCTCACCGCCAAGAGGCAATTCCTTCAAACAGCATCGTCACTTCCGTTTGGTTCGGTACTACAGGCTTTGCCTTGGGCACCCTGCAAGTAGAACACATAAATAGATTTCAGAAACATTGTTTAGTGTGGCTGTACTGTAGAGATGCGTATATATTGTCAAGCTTCTGCATATCTCGGGGGATCGAACCAATATGTTTTGCAACTTCCATTTTCTTTCTGGCGTGATATTTTGTTCTATCCAGTACTCAACATTACTGAATGGATCGGTCTCCAACTAGCCCAATTGATCCCAGAGACCTAGCCACTGAGTGCTGCGCCGGCCCCACTGCCCGTTGCTCCATTTCCGTGCTTTCCAGCCACGCCAAAGTTTGCCCTTCCAGCCACCGCTGCACTCCGCACCAGTGCTCCATGCAAATTATGTGTTTGAATTGTAGCCTGTATTTTAGTAACTTTCTCATGGCATCCTAATAACTATTGTGGGACATATCTCTTGTGCATTTTTATATGTTCTACTCTTTGGCTCATACCCTTCATGAATACTTACTTAATCAGTGTATGAATTATAGTGCCAACACTTCTCTAGGCTAAGCTATATCATTGCAATTGATCAAGTGCTGACAACAAATTGCTTTATCTGGTTAATTCTAGTAAAATGAGAAGACGCCTTAATTGAAGTATTACCATTAATATGCACTTTTTCTATACTTACTTATGCAATGCATGTAAAATTTCCAATATTGCACTCACTATCGGAATTGGCTGGTATGTCGAGTGCCCGACGATTTGCCATGTGCATTCTGTCAGGCAGTCGGCAAAGCCAAGTGAATATAAAATATACTCGGCAAAACCAAAAGACTCGGCGAAGCCCTGCTTTTGCAAGTGTGCAGCAGAAAAGAACTTGGGAAAAGCTGCGCCCTCAGGCAGAGGCACACTATGCCGATTGTCCTATGGACGGCACTCAGCAAACAAAAATGACACGTTTACACTGTATGCAACATTATAAATACTCGGCAAAACCAAAACACTTGGCGAAGCCCTGCCTTTGCGAGTGTGCAGCAGAAAAAACTTGGCAATAGCCTGGCCCTCAGGCAAAGCCAATCTATGCTGAGTGTCCTATGGACGGCACTGGGCAAACAGAATTGACATGTGCACGCTGCATGCAACATTAAAAATGCATTCTGGTGCTAAAATTGCACTTTCGATGCCATGCCAACAGGAATTCTGATGCTAATAGTATTTTTAGCAACGTCAGGAGCTCAGGATCTTTCTATTCTCCTCTGGTCATACTGCTCATGAAGAAATCAATAAGCCATTTTGTCCACAAACAAGATATGACGGAGAAAAGAAATGTTTGAGAAAATGATGCAAGGAGGAACAAATGCCAACTTATAGATTTAATAAGCCTAGGGAGTCCATGCCAGAAAATGTGACTAGTGTCAGAAAGAAAACTATCTTTTTTTATAGGATTATTAAGGAGCAGAGCTAGCGATTTCAATGATAAAATCAGATCAGTACAGGAAGCACGGGACCAGCCAAGGATGAAGCTACATCATGAAGCTACTACTACTATAAATTAGGGCACATCGTCGACAGCAAGACACATGACTGACCGGAACTACACATTGGATGAAGAGACAAAACAGATATAATGCAACCAAGTCTTCAGCAATTCTACAGGTGCAACACCCCAAGAGACCAGCCAGAAGCTGCAGCAACTTGTGCCCAGCAAATAGCCAATCCAGCATCTTGGCATTCTGCAGTCAAGTCCTTATCATGGAGGTAGCAGCATGACATTTGAGGTCGAGCAAGTCATGAAGGCCTACGAGTTAGGTTTGGCGGAAATGATCTAGTTGATCTTTAACTTTTGGGTAGGGATTGAGGAGAACCTCAGCAAGACTCAAAGGTCCTTCATGAATGATACCACTTTCAGTTCCAGGGCAATATACAGGCACATGGGAGACAGTGAGGAATTTTTTCTCGCCATCGCCAAGGTCACACCAGGCATATATCCTATCAATACTGAATACAGTACAAAAAGTGCTGTAGATGCAGTTGCGCTTGATGGAAGGAAGCTTATCTGCATCGACTACCATGCAGTTGCCATGACTTAGGAAGAGCGCACTGCTGCCGAGACTTTTAATTGGTTCAAGTAGCTTCCTCTCGACATCGATGCTGAAAACTTCAATGGTTTCAAGTTGCTCTTTAACAAGCAGCAGCTTACTGGTTGCCTCAACAAGAGCAACAATGTATTTCATGTCAATGTCCAATATTCGCTCGGCATACCAGTGCTCACCAGTCCAAACGATCTTGCATAAGGTTCCTCCGGAACTGAGAACATAAACATTGCCTGCATATGTGACCATGCTCTGCAGGTAGAACAGGCCTGCCTTCTTCAAAGCAGCATCATGAAGCTTCACCACACGGAGCTGGCCCGTGGGATCAGCAGAGTAAAGCGCGATACCAGACTGAAGATATTTGGATCCATGTTGGGAAGAGAAGATGATCGTTGGCTCAGAGCTAGTGACTGCCGTATCCACCCAAGGTTCCGAAGGTATCGGCGCCCAAGGTTCCCGAGGTATCGGCGCCGCAAACGGAAGCATGTCACCAGTCAATGGGTTGAGGAGACGAGCGGCATGCGGGGGGTCCGTGTCCCCCAGCACGAGGAGACCGTCAGACGCACCGACGAGGATGTAGTCACGGAGCACCGGGCGGCGCAGGCGGCGGAAGCGCCCCGTGGTGACGTTGAGGAAGAGGGGCCGGCCTTGGTCGTCGTCTGCCTCGTTGAGCAAGACCCACTGCCGTGGGCGGAAACGGAGGTCGGCGACCGCGGCGTGCGGAGATGGCTTGGCGACGGCAGAGCGCCAGGTGGGGCAGACGGCCCTCATGGCCATGTACTCGTCGACGCCGCTGGTGGTGAGGATGCAGTCGGCGATGTGCTGGACAAGGTCCGGCTGAAGCGACGCCCATTGGGCCGTGATGGATGGATCATACGGCCGCCGCTTCTGGCTGCTGCAGCCGCCCTCCTCCTCCATGGCCGTGCCACCGATGCCGTCGTCCTCGACAAACACCTCGCCGACTCCCACCGCGTCGCCAATGCTTAGGGTTTGGATTCGATTGAGGAGGCTGGATTTGAGGGTTTGGGGGAAAAAGGAAGGCTTTGGCGTCACCGATGCTTAGGGTTTGGCTTGGAGTGAGGCTGGATTTGGGGATTTGGGGGAGAGGGCGGCGGCTGGATAGGAGAGAAGCTCATAGGTGAGGGCCACTGGGGGTCTGGTGCGGTTGGGCTTGGACTCGCGGAAATACTTGCAGGCCTTAAAATATGTGCAGCCCTAGGGCTCGTTACAGATTGTATTTTTTTTTTCAATCCTAAAAAAAAAGATTGTATTTCTTTTAACTATACAACAGATTGGGATTCCCTAAAAAAAGATTGGAACTTAAATCCAGTAGGTTCCATTGCAAAAAATATTTTTTTTGAGGAAAGGCCAAAGCGAATATATTGACCAACAATAGGGATTACAATATATGTCTTCTGTATATACCATCTGAGTGTATGTGTGTGAATCTGTGTGTATGTGTGTCTATGTTGTAATCGATGTTTCTAAAAAAAATCTCAAAGGAGCAGCGGTAATGTACACTAGAAAATAACCTGCAAAGAAGAAGCATTTTTGTCATTAAAAATCAAATCATTTCTACATAACCAAAGCCACTAAATTAAGGCATACGCTCACATCCTTATTAGTGTTTTGTATGCCCCCACCCTTATTAGCGTTTTGAACCTGTTTGGAATACCGTCCAACCAATGACCCAAAATATTTGCAACACTTGTGGGCAGATACGGACTTGATACTATTTGGATGACTAACCACGTAATTGCTGCGTCATGAATACAAAACACCACTTCTTACTCCCTTGCCAGTTGCGTCGTGCGAGGTTGTCTTTGGTTAATACAATCCCCTATGAAGATACCGAATGAAGATTTTCACTTTTAGTGGAATCCTGGACTTCCAAAATTTCTTGTTATTACTCATCGATACCTCAAAATGTGTGAGGCACGATACATAGGGTCTATAGTGAAGGCCTTGATGTAGTAAGGTTCCAGCGAAACACATCCTAACCTTGTGTCAGGTTAACCGAATCGAGTCGGATAAAAGATTATGCCATGAAACAAGTCGGGGGCCAATTAAATCCTGCCTGAACGAAGTATTCGACGGGGATGAACTGAGCACCTGCGCAATGGTATTATTCTTATCGCGAGCAATGTTGTATAAAACTGAATGTTGTTCTTGGAGACTGGCATTGCCTAGCCAAATGTCTTCCCAAATCGAATATTTGACCCGTCCTTTATCGCGAAAGACCTAAAGCAAAAGAGATGTTTCTTTGCCGCCATAAGGCCAACCCAAAAAGTGTGAGCCTGGTCCTATTCTTTTGAAGAATACTAGTGGCTGGAGCGCACCTCCTTTGCATGCTTGTGTGTTGCCATCTAGTCACACACCCATCATTGCCTATCTTGGGCGTTTGGCCTCCTACAGGTCTGACGAGCTCATCTGGAGTGGTGTTCTGCAAGTAACATGTGTGTGATAACCGGACAAAATAAGTGCCCAAAATCAAGGAGATTCAATCCTCCTGTCGGTTTCTTTGAGAACCAACATAAGTCTCGGGGGCTACTGAATATTCGCGTATCTTTGATTTGAGAAACTTTCCGGCATCAAGATTGTGATGCTTGGATGACCCTCAAATCAGTTTTTAAAACTAAGTTAAGACTCAGGGGCTACTGTGAATCGCAGTTTCTTTAAAAGAGGCCAACCTACCGTTTGTCATCATCCTCTGCTAAAAGCTATACTTCAGAGAAATATGTAGTCTTAAACTATGATTTTCCCTGATTCTATGGTGCCCTCAGATATTGGAAACTGATGTATGCCTTGATGGCTACTGGGGATATTGACAGGCTTGGAATAAAAAAAGGACAGGTAAAAAAAGGGCCGTACCTCAATACATTTGGCGAGACAGATGAACATGTCCATGACCCCGACCTTGATAGACCGAAATTCACCCAAGGCGGCATGGAGTCGGGTGCGCGCACTGGTTGGCAAGGACGGTTGAGCTCGCCAAAGCTGACTTCACCACTTGGCGGCGCTCCGCCAGCTCGGGCTCGGATACACCGTGGCCCGCGCCGGGGACTTTGGCACACCATCATCCACCGTAGGAGGCCGTTGACTGCCCATGTGGGTTTCGGAGAGATATTATTATTTTGAAGTAGTTATTTGATTCATTTCATGATTTCCACGTGGGTTATAGCTTTGACATGATTTTCTTAATGCGGTAGAAATGATATTAAACATAATTGGCGTAGTTTCAATTTTAGCTGTGAGTTTACAAATGTTTTGTTTTTTAGGGGTTTATAAATATATTGTTATAGATATTATTGAGGCACTTTCCTAATTGTTTTATAAATGTACTAGTTTACAAATGTACTTTCTTTTTTTAGACAAACAAATGTATTTTCTACAGTTATTATTTTCCAAAGGAAAAATAGGCGTGAGCCCATTGGGTCGGCCGAGTTGGGGTTCGGTCCAGCCCCAGTTGGCGGGCCCTTGTATGCAAACAGCTGGCCTCGCTTGTCGCGCTCTAGTCTCCCCTCTGCACACCGTCTCCACCGTACCCCCGATTTCTTCCGATGCCCGCCCTCCGCCGGCCGTCTCCCGCACCGCCCTTCCGGCCCCACCCGTGGCTCCGGCGGCTATCCTAGATTCCTTCGTGTGAGTGTTCTTCAATTCCTTCCGGTTAATCCCAGATTTCATTCTTGAAATATCTTCGCCCTTGGTCAGGCAAGCCAACAGCGAAGGGAACCAACTTGGAAAGCAGATCGGCACCGGCGGCTCCGGCGAGCGCAGTTGCTGGGTACGTGCCTTCTCTTTCTTCATTTCTTTCCTACCGGTTTGGAAGAGGTCTATTCATCCTCCGATTCCGACTACTTGAGTTAGTATTGAATCCGATTCGGTGCAGATATAGAGCCTCGACCGAGCATAAATATGGAGACTCTAAATATGAGCCCAGGACTACTCGCATGTGGTCATTCATTCTGATTGCCTCTCAGTGATTCAAAGGCTGCGATCTTCGGCCCAGGACTAGTCCATGGTGGGATCGATCATTTCTGACATCAAGACGGCCAGCTGAGATCTGTCGTCCATGTCTTTCCAGCATGTTCATCGGCACCCGTGTTATCTTAGCTCATGTTCTAGCTAGGTCTAATTTGAACTCTTTGAGTCTTTGTTTTTATCACTCTCCTTCGGATTGCATCCGGGAGACTCTTTGTAATATGTTTGCATGATTAATAAAGGCCGACGTTCTCTCCAAAAAAAGGAACATAGGAACTCCCGCTTGTGCGGACATGGCTATTGACTTGAAACAATGATTTTGCTGGATAATAGGCATGGTAGAACATTAAAAACTATCATCAACGAGACACCTAAGACATATTTTGAAACTTCAAAACAGTTTTTTTAAAAGGGAATATTTTGAAAAGGCAAACTTTTTTCAAAATTGAGAATAATTATTTACAACCTAGAATATTTTCTGAAAACACAAAGATTTTTGGAAAAATCTCAAATATTTTTTGAAGATATGAACAATTTTTGAATCTTTAAATAAATTTCTAAAAATAGTTCATTTTTTAATTTTTTTGATGATTTTCTAGGAACATGAAGATTTTGTAAAAAGGTAGCATTTTTCGAAACTCCACACAATATTTGAAAAGACAAACATTTTTTGGGTCTAAGAACAGGTTTGGAAAAATGAATATTTTTAAAATTCCAAAACAATTTGAAAACACGGACATTTTAGAATTTATGAAGAAATCAATACATTTTTTCTGAAATTTTCAAAAAAAAACTTTTGAAAAATTTGAACAAAATTTTAAGGTTTGGACCAATTTTGAAAACATTGAACATTTTTTAAAATTCTGACATTTATTTTAGAACGCAAACAATAATATTAATTTGCAAACTTCTTAAAAACGGTGTTTTTTTTAAGATTGAATTTAGACGGTTTAGCTTCGATTGAGGTTGTATTGTGTACCAAACTCACACGGATGAAATTAATGTAAGGCTCGGAAATTTAATTGAGAAAACAATACATGTATTCTACAACTTTAAACAGGTCCATACATTATTTTTGGTTAAAATTTACAAAGCAAACTAGATACATAACAGAAAATACAGGAAAGAACACTCAAGCTAGCTTGTTTTCAAACAAACAGATTTCATACGATGGGATCATTTAGGCAACCTCCCCCGGGAAAATATATGGTGCACTGGAGCTTGTGGTGCTACCGATGCACCGAACTCATATTGTGCTTTTAAAATGTTCAAAAAATTCCGAAAATAATTTAGCACACTCACACAACATCAATGTAGGTTGTCACAAAAATTCAAGTCAAAATTCAAAACATAACTCGAAAAACAAAAATGACAATTTCAACACTGAATAGTACATAACATAAGGGCTTTAGATTTGACTCATTATCACACTGATGTCAAGTTTGTCATTTTTGTATCTCAGCAAATATTTTAATTTTTCATACGAAATTTTGTGACATCATACATTCTATAGAATCCGGTGCAGTGCGGATGCACCGGATACGAGAAGGCTGAGGCATCTCATGGGACAGAGAAGCGGCGAGATTGATGATTAGGTGCTACTACTAGGGCACATCATATCCAACGACATCAAGGCACATGAATGGAACTACACCACTGAATGAAGAGACAAAACATACAGAATGCAGAGACCAGCCCAGCTGTAGCTCCTGCTTAGAGCATCAGCAGCCAGAGCAACAACAAATCCAACATCTTGGCATTCTGTAGTCAAGTCCACTGAGAAAGAGAACTTGTTCCGAAGGAATTCAAGGAAGTAGCAGCATGCAATTTGAAGTTGAGCAAGTCGTGAAATGCCCAAGGCGTACAAGTTAGATTTTGCAGCGGATACGGTCTAGCTGAGCTTTAACATCTGGATAGGGTGTGAGGAGAACCTGAGCAAGGCTCAAAGGACCTTCACGAGTGATATCACTATCAGCTATCAAACATGAGAGATAACCAGGCACCTGGGGGCCAGTGATGTTTTCTTTCTTGGCATCGCTGAGGTCATACCTGGTGTACATGTTATAAAACTTGTTTCCACCAAAACTGCCGTAAGTGCAGTTGCCCTTGATGGAAGGAACCTTATCTGCGTCAACTAACACGCACCTGCCAGAACTTAGAAAGAGCGCACAACTTCCGATACCTTCGATTGGTTCAAGTACCTTCCGCTCAACGTCCACGCTGAAAAATTCAGTGATTTCGAGATCCACTCTAACAACCAGCAGTTTACCAGCAGACTCCACGAGAGCACCAGTGTAGTGCATTTCAATCTCCAGTATCCTCTCAGCATACCAAAGGCCACCAGTCCAAACGATCTTATATAACATTCCTTTCAAACTGAGCACATAAACATTGCCTGCACAGGTGACCATGCTCCGGAGGCAGAACGACTCTTCCTCCTTCAAAGCAGCATCATGAATCTTCACCGCGTAGAGCTGGCCCGTGGGATCAGCAGAGTAAACCACCGCATTACCACCGAGCAGTACGTATTTGCAGAGGATCTGTGGGAATGAGAAGATAATCGTTGGTTCGGAGCCAGCGAGAGCGATTGCTGCCGCAAAAGGAAGCATGTCACCAGTCAATGGGTTGAGGAGACGAGCGGCATGCAGACGCTCCCTGTCCCCCAGGACGAGGAGACCGTCAGATGCACCGACCAGGATGTAGTCACGGAGCACCGGAAGGCGCAGACGGCGGAAGCATCCTGTGGTGACGTTGAGGAAGAGGGGCCGGCCTTGGTCGTCGTCTGCCCCGTTGAGCAAGACCCACTGGCGTGGGCGGAAACGGAGGTCGGCGACCGCGGCGTGCGGAGATGGCTTGGCGACAGAAGAGCGCCAGCTGGGGCATACGGCCCTTATGCCCATGTACTCGTCCACGCCGCTGGTGGAGAGGAGGCAGTCGGCGATGAGTTGGACGAGCTCCGGGTGAAGCGACGCCCATTCCGCCCGCCGCTTCTCGCTGCTGCAGACGCCCTCCTCCTTCATGGCCGCACCACCAGATTAGGGTTTGGCTTGGAGTGAGGCTGGATTTGGGGATTTGGGGTAGAGGGCGGCGGCTGATAGCAGAGAAGCTCGGCCGTAGAGAAAACTAGGATGAAGGTGGTGCTGTTGGGCTTGGGCTGGCGGAAATATTTGCAGGCCAGAATATGTGTGTGGATCTACGAATAAAGATATGTGTGTGTGTTGCTGAGTTTCAGGCCTAGGGCTCGTTACAGATTATTATTTTTCCCCTCAACTACAACAGATTGGGATTCCCTAAAAGAACGGAGGGAGTAAAGCCTCATTTGGTTGCCCGAGGAAACATGCCCTGGGTAGCAAACCCCATCGGGGGATTTTGAGGGTCAGGTAGGATCCCCTTCTACCACGGGGGAAATCTCCCAAAGTCCACGTTACCAAATGGCAACACGTGGAAGGGGGCAAATTCCCCAGAAGAAGATAAATTAAAAAAAACACAAAAATGAAGGATTCTACGCAATCAATTCTGAAACAGCTCAGAAAAATACCATGAATACTTACGAAAGGGCAAACAATTCTAACCAAGGTGGGTGAATTAATTGACCCTTCAACTGGCACATGGGATGAGACGCTGCTTGAAGCTATATTTTACCTTGTAGATGTTCGAAGGATATTGCAGATTCCTATCCATTATCAAGCTTTTGATGACTTTGTTGCATGGCAGCCAAATAGAACTGGAGTTTTTTCGGTTAGAACAGCGTATCACTTGCAGTGGTTACACACTTTCAGGGCGCATGCAACTGAGATAGAGAGACCAGGAGGGTCCGCCCCCCTAGCAGTATGGACTACTCTATGGAAACTTCCGGTCCCACGTAAAATTCAGATTTTTTGTTGGAGGATTCTGCGAGGAATAGTGCCTCTAAAAGCTATACTGGCAAATAGACATGTTGGATCCATTGGTTCTTGTCCTATTTGTCACCAAGGGGCAGAAGATATCCGACAACTTCTGTTTAGATGCACGCATGCAAAGGAGCTATGGGAGTGATTGAGTATGCTGGAATTCATTGAGCATTCATTGCATGTAGATAGATCAGGTTCGGCCATATTTGAGTATATGTTGTCACTACCGGATAACCACCTACAGGTACATCCAAACGTCAATTTTAAACAAGCTCTGGTTGTAGGAAGTTGGTATCTATGGTGGATCCGACGGCAAATCACGCATAATGAGTCAGTACCACCAACCTGGAGATGACCGATCTCAGTCCTATCTATAGCAAGGAACTTTCATATGGCTTCCTCACGTACTGTAGTATTTCCTGAAACAAGATGGAGTAAACCTGACCCAAGATATACTAAGCTAAATGTCGATGCAGCATTCTTTGCAGATGAGGGGCTAGGTGCGACATCGGCTGTGCTTCGAGATGACAGGGGGAACTTTGTTGCTGCACAATGTAAGTTCATCCCATATGCGGCCGATGCTATTACCACTGAAGCAATGGCTATGAGAGATGGTTTGGCATTTGCAAATTCTCTCGGTTTTAACCGGATCGAGGCGGAATCAGATTCACTCGAAGTCATTAACTTCTTTACGGGTCACACGAGATGGTGGGATGAAGCAGCAACTTTATTTGCAGAGTGTGTGGATATAGGGACTATGATCGGGAAGGTCACCTTTAAGCATTGTCTTCGCTCTTGTAATCAAGTGGCTCATGTGCTAGCAAGTCATAGCTATTGTAATAAGTCTTCTTTTAGTTGGTTAAACGAGCCCCCTGACATTATTGTCGGTAAGCTCGTAGACAATGTAACCGTGTTTTAATTTTAATAAAGCTAGCCATGATGGTCTTCCCTCAAAAAAAAATACTTACGAAAAAAATACACATATATTCAAGGACATTACATATAATTCTAGAAATCACATAAAATCAAGGAATTTGCAAATGTATAAATAATCACTGATTTACACTATCATCTTCGGACACTCATGAGAATATAGTCAGAACTAAAGATGTCACATAACATAGAGAGGCAACATTTCTTAGTTACTCTAATACAGAATAAGAAATCAAGTGTCACTCCACTCGTGCTGAGTGGCGATCTAAATTGGGACTACGACCTTCGTGAGCTAGAGGTGTAAGAATGTAGCCGACTCCAACAAAAATTGTGTTGTAGCCTCGTCTCAGAAGTGTAGCCCCCCCTGATTTATACAAATGAAGGATCATAAGCTGGGAAAGAGAAGCATATGAGAAAGTATTAACAGATTCTAATATGACATGATAACACAAATCGCATTGGCATTTCAGTTCCGATCTTTTATGTGCAAAAGTCAAAATCGCCGAAAAAGACCCGATTGGCCAGTCCAGATTGGTTATCTGAAACCAATACTGACTAAGACATACTCATACAGATCTTAACACTAATACAGCAGAACAAAAAATAACTTTTGCGATCGCTGGTGACACTCTTAAGCCGATAATTCAATTACAACGATCTTATCATTAAGTAATGGGGATTAGCCTACCAAAGTACAGAGATTATAGATTATACATATAAATTAGGAAACATGAAATACAAAAATAGTTAGGAAAATTATGAAATAATTCAACCCACCTCAACAGTTACACGAGTCGAGTCCCAGAAAACCTCATAGTGTCTAGGATAAATTTATCGTGCCCCCAGTTTTTCTTCTTTTGGGGGCCCCCAGTACATCCATATACTACCCTTTCTTCTTGGTGCCCCCAGTACATCAATATACAACTTTTGCAATCATATAATAAAAAAATACTACTCTGGCGGAATGATTACAAAAATAATTCTGAAGAATTGTTGCCACAGCTTGGAACATATAGTAATTGCAACCGACAGAAAGCACAACTTACTCCAGATAAATCAAATCACATACCTTGAAAATGTAAATTGAAAATCTGAATGATAAATGCTAATCTACAGATGTATATAGTGACCCTCATCTAAACACATAGACCAAATGTTAATCCATGTATTATTGGAGAGAGACCAACTAGCTCCTTATGTTTGCAGAAGTTGATCAAAGGATAACATCAACTAGATTTAATTTTCTATGGAGGCGCTGCTAGGGTAACATCAAATGATCAATTCAGAATAACTCATGTTATTGCAAAGGAAAGAATAGGCAGAGTTCAGAAACAAAGGTTCATGGATCTACAAACAGTCAGATGGATAGAACTCAGGTTCGGATAAAACTCAGGCCAATAATGGCGCAAAATAAATAAAGATAAGATGGATGTAGTGCAGAACAAGAAAATATAAGATGAACTGTCTACACACCTTATGTTCTCTCCATTGCAGAAATTTCCTCCTTCAACCAATAAAGTCTAAGACATGAGTCAGTGGTGTTGATGAATATTTTTTGTTTTATTTGGTGTTGCGTCCTTTGTCATGTGTGAAACAAACTTGACATCAATAGATCAGTATATCCATAGATACAAGAAGAGTGTTGAGCTATGCAAAGTGTATGATGCATAATGGCATGTAACTGCACATGCTGTCTAAAAAGTATGCCATGGTGAATTTAATTGCAGAGGATACCAAAACTAAAAATACATATTTATAACTACGAAAAAGCATAAAAATAAACAATTGTAGTATGTACTGCCATAATGATCTAACAAAGAAAAACGTTCAGTATTTGCCTGTCTACACAAAAGCAATTAACTTGCCTAAACCAAAGTTGACAAGACTCACCAGTAACTAAATGCAGCAAATCCACTGCATTTGCCACATTCTTCAGAATTGCACCTAAATTCTAATGTATGCAGCCAATAATCTAACTTCAGTAGACAAACTGCCACACATTAGGCAATGCTTTGCTCTGTAGTAACAAGAGTCCAAACAAGAAAAATGTTCCTTTAAAGATCCAAATTATAGCATCGGACCTCACAATCAATCACAAGAGCCAATTGACCAATCAAAACACTGTGCAGATCTAGGGGAGAGAAGCAAAAGGAAGAGATTGTGCTCACCGTTAATTTGACAATGGTGGGAGAGGTCCAAGATTCTGATTAGCTGTAAAATGAGGAAAAGACGCTCAGGTTCGTAGATCTGGAGCAACATCATTAGTGCTAACCGAGGCATCAACAAATAGGTGGTAGTGGTGGACGAGGAAGATGAGCGGGCTAACCTGGCTCGGAGGACGAGCAAGGTGACTACTAGCCCATTGCTGTTCGTTTGAGGAGATATGAGCCGCGAGGGGTAGTCGATCTCGCCGGAAGTAGAAACCGACCTCTGGGCCGTCGCCATCACTGGGCAGAGGATCTTAGCAGGAGGAGTAAATAGCATAAAACTACTACTTTACAGGCTAGGGTTTCAAAAAACTACCGGTTTTTAAATTTTCTCAGATAGCTACCAAATGGGCAGTCAGCTGTTTCAAAAAACCCCAAATCATCGATGTTAAAAAATTAAACAGGTTTATGACAGGTTGAGCCCGCACCTAAACGATCTGTCTATTTGACCGTTTGTTTGACCGTTAACTGACATGTGGGACCCACATGTCAGTGTCTGCAAACTTTTCAAAAATGCCATCAGGTCCCTGTAAACTTTTCAAAAACGCCATCGGGTCCCTGCAAAGTTTTGAAAAAAGCAATCAGATCCCTCCCGTGGCCGTGCGCCAGCAGCCGCCGTGAGGGTCGCCGGCCGGCAGCCCTCATCGCCGGCGAGGTCACCGCCGACCGCCGCACTCCAGCCGCCACCCACCGCCCGCCGCCACCCGCCGCATGCCCCCTTTCTTCTCCCGCCTCGAAGCTCGCCGGCCGCGGCCATTGATGCCTCGTCTGAGCTCGTCCCGGCACCGCGCCGCCGCGCCCCGCCGGCAGCAGGACCGCCCCCACCTCCGCCTACTCTCCGCACGCCGACAGCCATGTTGCGTCTCCTGCAGGAGCGAAGCACGCGCAGGCCCCGCGTGCTCTCCCGGAATCCGGGCGAAATCCGGGCAGTGGCCGCGCCCCGGGGGCAGTGGTGGAGGCGGAGGAGCGGCTGGCCGACACCGACGAGGTGGAAGGAGGGGCGGCCGGCGCTGGTGGAAGGAGCGGCGGTCGGCGGTCCATCGACGTCCTGGGGAAGAAGAGAGGCAGGAGGAGTGAAGAGAAGGAGGAAGAGAGCTGACATGTGGACCCCAATTGTCAGTTAACAGTCAAACTGACGGTCAAACAATCAGTTTTCTTACATGTGGGTCCGAATTGTCATAATCACGATCAATTGTAAAGCACCTGATGTTTTGGGTTTTTTGAAACAGCCAACCACCCATTTGGTAGTTATCTGAGAAAAATTAAAAATCGGTAGTTTTTTGAAACCCTAACCTGTAGAGTAGTAGTTTTATGCTATTTACTCTAGCAGGAGGGAGGGGGTGATGTCGCCGGCGTGGTGAGAAGCTCTTGGCCGGAGGCGCGGGTGGCCGCTGGAGGCACAAGCTCGGGAGGATCAAGTCGGCGTCGTCGCTTCTCGAGGATTTCCTGCCCGACCTGACGAGATCAGGGAATCGCTCCCGGGGAAGGGACGTGGAAAGGGCAGGGGTCTCTCTCGACGGTGTGCTACCAAATGATGCCGTGGGCTGCCCCGGGTCAACTCGGCCGTGGCTTCTTCCCCCAGGGATAAGGCCGGGATCCCCCCCGGGATCCACGGCAACCAAATGAGGCCTAGTGTATGTGTGTGTGTATGTGTGTGTATGTGTGTCTATGTTGTAATCGATGTTTCTATATAAAAATCTTATAGGCGCAGGGGGCAGGGGCAAATTGGCGGTAATTCACCTGACCTTTGTGTAATCAAGGAGGAGGGTGGTGGTGCTCTGAAGTAACATGTGTGAGCTAGCCTGACAAAATAAGTGCACAAAAAACGAGGTATTTGATCCTCCTGTGGATTTCTTTGAGAATTAATATAGGTCTTAGGGGCTACTGAATATTCGCGTATTGTTGATTTGAGAAACTTTTTGGCATCCAGATTGTGATGATTGGATGACCCTCAAGTCATTTTTGTAAACCAACTCAGGGCTAACGGTTTCTTTAAAGAGCCCAACCTACAGTTCATCATCGTCCTTTGCTAAAACCTATACTTCAAAGAAATATGTACTCTTAAACTATGATTTTTTTTTCTGATTCTGCGGTGCCCTCGGATATTGGAAACCGATGTATGCCTTGAGGGCTACTGAGCATATTAACATGCTCGGAATAAAATAAAGGATATGAAAAAAAGGATGCCTTTGACAAGGCAGATAAACATGTCCATCACCCTGACCTTGATAGATTGGAATTAGCCCAAGGCGGCATGGAGGCTGGCACGCTGGTTGGCAAGGAGGGTTGAGCTCGTCATAGTTTCCTTCACCACTTTGGCCCACACCTGGAACTTTGGCACGCCGTCATGTGGGTTTGGAACCACACGAGCCGTGGAGGCCGAACTGGCATTCGACCTCGCTTCATGAACTGGAGATAGGAGTCTTCTCCCTGGTATGTATCTTTGTCACCCACGACCGAGGTGTCAGCATTGGTCATGGAGTTGTGAGCCTCACCCCTAACGTTAGACATTAGGGATGCGGGATTAAGCTCGCCTTCCGACACCTTGGTTTCGACCTGGGGGGGGGGAGCGGCTTCCACCTCTTGAGTGGTGGGAGCAACCTCCGCGCTGGCACGCGGGGGAGGCCTCGGAGAAGTGATGACACCTGATCGCAATGGTTTGTTGCTTCCCGTGAAAAGAGATTGAAACGTCAAAATGATACCCGCGAACGGGGTGACTCCTAGGGCCAAGGTTTTTAAAAAACTTACTTGGTTGGTCAAATACTAAACTCACTTATTATACACTAAAGTGGGAAATGCGATTACTCGTGAACAACCATAAATCTTTATTTTTGGAGGTTTGAATAATACCAATCAAACGAGACATATTGTTTTGAAGAGATTTTATTATTTTGAACTAGTCATTCGATTCCATTTTCATGATTTCCATGTGGCTTATAGCTTTGACATGATTTTCTTAATGCGGTAGAAATGATATTAAACATAATTGACATAGTTTCAATTCATAGCTAAGAATGTGCACATGATATTTAGCTGTGAGTTTATAAATGTTTTTTAAGGGTTTATAAATGTATTGTTATAGATATTTTGAGGCATTTTCCTAATTGGTTTATCTCTACTATTAAAGGAGAATCGAACGTCGTGATGGTTCGACCTCCCCTACCTTACGTACGCAAGTCCCCCGATCCCTCGTTACCGATTCCCATCTCCCGTCATGCCTCCCTCGCGCAAAAAAAATCTCAAGGAAAGGGAAAAACGACTGCCGATTAAAACGCAAAATCGAACCAAGATCCACGCGTGCGGTTACCCCCACCCACGACTCCCACCACCGCCACCAGCACGCCGATCCAAGGCCCCGATCCAATCCCCTCGCCCTCCAAACTACCCCAGCCTATGAATACCTTCGAGTCCAGGAAGCTTTGGTCGTCAGGGTCGTCGTCGAGGCCGCCCAGAACGGCGGGGAGTCGAGGACGAAGACGGTTTTGGAGGAGCCAGAGCCCATCGCGGCTACCGCTGGCAACTCTTCGGAGACGGTCGAGGCGCGGGAGCTCATCTGGGAGGCGAAGAAGTCGTTGAAATCGGTCGAGGCGATGTTGCTACAGCGCTGGCAGCGGAGCAGGGGCACTCGCACTTGGACCCTGCGTCGTCAGCCTTCCACTGCGAGCAGCGCCAGCACAGCGCCTGGGAGTCCATGGCGATGAGCGCGAAGGGGTGCTGAGCCTTAGAATAGGCGCGGGGACATACCCCTTGGGGATGAGGAGAAAACGGCAACAGCAAGGACGAGCCATGGAGGTGGTAGTGGCGAGGAGGACGCATCGGTGGGCCTCATTAGCAACGAAGTTAACCCCAAGCACAATCAGCGGTTTATTTCCAGAGCTCAGGTGTGCTTGTATTAATGTTTCAAACCTCTACATTTTAGTTTGGACCAGATAACTCAAGTTATTGACAATAAAATGGATGGAAAATTACTGGTGTTTCTACTTGCAAAACGTGCAGTACATAGTGGAGCACATAATACCACATATTTGACTAGCCTCCTGAATCAACTGTGCGTTTTTGGTGACATATTGTACTGTTCCCTCAAGATAGTTGTTTCCCAGGATTATACTGCTCATTCATGCTTCTGATCGTTGACTTTCTAATCATTGTACAGTAGCATATGAACATGTTCTTGGGGTAGTACAGTAGTATAAATGGATGTTTGAAGGTAAATGAGTATAACAACATTACCGAAAAAGGCTTTCGCCCGATAATTCATCCTGGAGCCCGGGCTCATCTGCACCTGATAAGCAAAAAATTCAAAAAAAAAACTAGAAAAATTCAAAAAAATCCAAAAAATATTCTGGTGGTAGATAAGTTGATGCGTGAAGTCCGCTCCAAAATTCAACCCATTTGGACATCTGAGTAGGCCTCGGCAAAAAAGATAAATCGGGTCAAAACAGTTTGTGAACAGTAAACTTTTTCACAGATCCCGATTTTGTCTTTTTTGCACAGACTTGCTCAAATGTCCAAACGAGTTGCATTTTGCAGCGAACCTCACGCCCCTAATTATCTACCACCCGGATTTTTTTGGAATTTTTTGAATTTTTCTAGTATTTTTATTTGATTTTTTTCCGTGAGCGCGGGTGCAGATGAGCCCGGTGCAGATTCACCGCACTCGCTTTCGCCCCGCTTTATATATAAAGCAAAGATCAACAACATCCCAGTACAGACGCACTCCACCCCAACACACACACACACACCCAAGGCGGGATACAAAGGCGCTGAGCGCAGCAACACGACCCCTAGCACTACAAGAGCAACCGGGGGCTCCACAAGTGAACACGCCACCGTGAAGAGATGAAGCCGTATATGACGAGTCGTGGGCTTCAAGACGGTGCCTTCAGGAAGGTTACGACAACGGAGCGCCGCCACCGCCCGATCCGAGGATCAAAGTTTCCCTAGGAGCCACACGAAGACAATTAGAGCCGCGACGACGCCTTCAGGAAGGGAACTACGCCATCGTCGGTCCGTCCGAAGACAGAGCAGGTTTTCACCCCGGACAATACTCACCGCACGAACGCCGCACCCCGACAACCACGCTGCCCACACGGCCATGGCCACCGGGCAACACCAAGCGACAGGCTCTGCCCAAGAGCACCGCGCAACCACCACCAGGGCCGCCGCCCCGGCATCCGAGGCCTAGATACCACCTCACCCGACACCCGCCACTACCCCAATTGAAGAGACGATCGGAACCAGGGCAAGCCTCCATCGATTCGTCCTGCAGCACCGGGCGCGAGACGAGCTAGGTCCTGCTGCCGGGCGCGAGACGAGCGCGGTCCTGCTACTGGGCGCGAGACGAGCACAATCCTGCTGCCGGGCGTGAGACGAGCTCGGTCCTGCTGCCCGAGCGCGAGACTAGTGATGAGCTGCAGCATGGAGAGGGTCATCCTTCAACGGAAATAGCACCCGGACGACGAGGAGATAGATCAAGGGCTGTCACAAGCCGCCTACGGACGAGCTGACGCCGGTATAAGCCAGCCGCCGCCGCAGCCGACTTGCCAAGGCACCGTGGAGCCATCCACGGCCAGAGCAGCAGCCGCCCCGGCCACTGCCCAACCCGCGCCGTCCGACGAGCTCCAGGCGTTGGAGCCGCCGGGCACGCACCCGCGCATCCAGCCGCCCCCAAGCACCCACCCTCGAGCATCACCCCAACGCCGAAAGGACGGAAAGGCCCCATCTTGAGCTGGAGACCCCCGACCTCCCACAATCCAGCCCGCAATGGGCCCCTTGCAGCACCGCCAGCCACCAGGAAAGCTGGATCCGGCGCCCATCCAGCTAGATCGGAGCGAAAGCCGAGGGGTGAGGAGTCAGAGACGGCGGAGGGAGGGAGCCGCCGCCCGCCACCGCCAGCCGCGGCCCGCCGCCTTGCGCACGCCGGCGCGCCGCCTCGCGCCCCGCCGCCGCACGCCGCACGCCGAAGCCCAGCCGCGCCACCACTCGCCGAGGCCCGTAGCCACGCGCCCGACCGCGCGCACTCCGGGACACCGCCGGCCGCCGCCCAAATCCGCCGCCCGCAGACACAGGGGAGCCGCGAGAAGACCTCCCGCCGCCGCTGTCTGCCGCGGGCTTCGCCCAACGGTGTCCTTCGGTGGCAGCGCGAGGAGAAGAAGGAAGAGGGAGGTGGCGGCGCGCTAGGGTTGGGAGCCCCCGAGTCGCCCTGGGCAGGGGCGACGCGAGGGAGGTGTTTCAAACTTCAGGTAGTACAACATTCGCCATTTGTACATAGAGAATAAAAGATCACTTTAATATGTCTTTTTGTCAACCACGGTAACTGGTGCACGTTGAGTACATGAAGACCAACGGGTGGAACTGGGATAAGTGGTTTCAAGCAGAGCAACATCCCAGAGTTCTCCTTGGAGGCGACCACCTTGTAGGATCGAACCAGTGTCAGTTCAGGATTTCAGGTCAGTTTGGCTGGTCGTTGGCTCGTTGCTGGGTAAATTCTTCTCCTTGGTAGTGAAAACTATGTGAGGATAAACGAATAGTTGTCACTGGGATTGGATGTGCATTCTGCATTGCAAATTTTTTATGGTGGTTCCTGCATTGCACTTAATTGTTGTGTAGACTCGATTTTGTCATGTTTCATTCAATAGCCATGATATGAGACCGAGGACAATATAAATATATCCAATGTGAATAACTATGAAAAATTTAGTTGTGCCTTATCTATACTGGTAGAGATATGATACTGCCATGCATGCTGGCTGACTTTCCCGATGATGTTGTCTGAGTTCTAATAGTCCAAGTCTCCGTATATGTTTCAGAACATTAATGATCTTGAAGATTATGACTTAAGTAGGAAATTTAGAGGCAAAAGTATACAAATACAGTCAGTAGATCAATAATTACACTTTATTGAAAAAATATTAGTTTCAGTTTGATTTCCGTTTATGCATCATCATGCACTGAAATTTTCGTTGTCATTTTGCGAAAAACATAAATGTGTACATGTATGTTCCTTCCGTCATGCTAAATTATACAGAGTTGGAATTATTTGTTGTGATAGAGCAACGACTATAGATGTAACTATTAGATGTACTGAAAAATGTGAAGAGCATATAATAGCTTAGGCCCCTAATCTATCCCCCTTCTGTTTTGATTTGATCATTCATCTAAGCACAAATTCAGTTTCAGTAACTAAAGGTATATGTAAGTTTACATTTATACATTCTTCACTTTCTGACCCATATTTGTATGAAGGGCGTGTGTCATACACAGCTGAAACTATCCATATTGTAATGACTCTCCAAGCATATGATCTGACCAAAGCTTACTATGTTAATTCTAATTCTAATTGTAATGTTGCATACCAGATAAGGGACACCAATAGTTGGGTTGTAACTTGAACATCTGATCTGATCATCTTGGCATCTCGGCCTCATATGTGAACGGAATTGGATGTGTTGAGGTAAAGAAGTAGATGTAGGTATTGGGAGGTAATATTAGCAAGGTGGCATGACCAAGGAGTCAGACAGAAAATGCTTTATAAATCAATGCAAACAACATGCTGCAATTTGGTAACGTTGTAGAAATGTCAAGTGGTACTCCCACCGATCCAAAATAAGACGACACCTATTTTGGATCGGAGGGATTGCGTATGATTTTTCCAAGAAAACTTGATCCTTTTAATCTTAGAAATCAGCTGAATGGTTACTATTGCAACACTTAAATCACTTAAATTTCATTCATATAATTTTGGTATTTATTGTTCCTTGCTTCTTGACCTATCAATTAATACCCTCCCCCTAATTTTTGTTGTTGCAAATAGCAACCACTTGATTTTAAAAAATTATGCAGCTGCCTATCTGAAAATAAACAGTGATCTAGCTTTTGAGGTTTTCATGCAATCTAATAAAATATTAACATTATTTAGACAAAGTAAAAGTTACTTCTTTACTGAAATATGTTTTATCGTGGTTGCAGGATTTGTCTGTCATTTGCCCAACCGTGTTCAGTAGACAATCATCGAGAATGATTGTACCTGGAGAAGAAGACGACCATTGACAACAGAGAAGAGGAGGTGAAGAGTATGAACCTGGACAAGAAGACGACCAATAAGAAGAAGATGATGATTTTCCGGCTGCCACAAGAGGAGCTGGATTATTACCTTACCTTTCAAGTGAGACCCATTTGGCAAAGTCTGGCTCTACGGGATCCTTCCACCGCTGCTAAGGTGGAGGCAATCAACCAACGAATTCTGATTGAGCAGGAGAAGATGAGACAAGAGTACGAGGCCAAAGGCTATGTCACGTTCGAAGCAGAGGTCACCGACGACGACGAGGAGGTAGAAGACGCAGCAGCTCTTTGTGTCACTGCACAAGAAGAGGAGAAAAATTATGAAGCAGCAGCTCCTTGGATTCCACAAGGAAGAGGCCGAAGGAGATTTCGCCCGAGAGTCGTCAAGCAAGCAGGCCGCGTTAAGAAAATAATAATTTAGGCTATTCAAGCAAGCAACATTGGAGTAATATTAGTTGGTCATTGGCCAATTTCATTGTGATTTAACAACCGGAATCTCTGTATCGATTATGTTGGTGCTGTTGCAAATTCAGTTTAAAGCCGTTTATTGTTTTAAGCCATGTCCAATGCAGAGATGTGCTTTGTGAAAAATCAGATACTTCCTCCAATCCAAAATAAGTGTTTTAAGTCATGACACTTATTTTAAAATCAGAGAGAGCATCTTTTCTATTTCTTCTCGCTTGTGATAAACAAGACTGGAAAAAAAAATCAGCTGCTTAACTTGTCTAAGCACTACAAGCGGAGAAGATGGTGTAGGTATGACCAAAATAAGTCATCGGACCAGACAGACTCAAACATACTCCATTTACATCATTACATGGGCATCTCCATGAAATCTTCTTCCCGCGACAACATATAACTTGTATGGGAAGAAGTCACGTTAAATCCATGCGACAAGAAAAGAAAATCTCCCATCACCAGATCCATCAAATGCGTCCAAGGTCATTTCTACACGAGGCGTGTTTTTTTCTGCTTTCTCGAACTAGTTCGTTCTCACTTTTTCCAAACCAAAATGATTCACAGACTGTTTGGGAAAAGAAGCAGTCACGGTCCATCAAGCCCCACAACACCACCTGGCCTTCAGATCCCACTCATGCTCATCGTCACTAGGCTCAGCTGCCCTGACGGAAGTCTCTTTCCAATCAACCATCTGGGAAAGCAAAAAACAAAATTCTAGTATAAAACAAGCTCACGAAAAACCGAAAACATTATTTCATTGAAGAAAACACAACGAGGTCATAAATGATTGACATGCAGCTAGCAAAATGATTTCCTCACCGGATGCTTGACAGTGGCCGGTGGCAGCGGTGGGAGGTTAGTAGGGGCCAGAACGGTGACGGTGGGCAGCAGCTGCTGCTGCAGGTTAGGTACCTGACAAAATTCACTTCAGGTTTGAGACTTCGACGGAGTTTAACGTGGCTAGAGAAGCGGGCGACACAAAGGTTTGAAATAATCAAAGATTATATGGTCGATTTTATTGTGCATACAAATGTGACATATGTCCAGGCAAATGTATCACATGAAGAGACAAGACTGCACTTACGGTGGGGGGAGGTGGAGGCAGGAGGCAAGGCGCGGTAGGTGCTAGAGCTGGTGGCGGCAGTACACTCTGCACATTGGAACGTGATCAACAAATGTAGGAGTACATGCTAAAACAAGTTTTGCAACGCCTTCTCATAAGACAGTAACATAAATGGTTCAAGAGAGTATCACATGAAGAGACGAGACTGCACTTACGGCGGGGTGAGGTGGATGCAGGAGGCAAGCCGCGGTGGGTGCTACTGCTGGTGGCGACAGGACACTCTGAGAATTGAAACATGATCAGCAAATATGCATGCTAAAGCAAGTTTTGCAACGCGTTCTCATAGGACAGTAACATAATTTTTCAATTGAATTTCAAATTCAAGGCAAAAGAGGGACTCGTTCCTGCGACCAGTTTTTTTTTCTGAATTTGACACCAGCTGCTTGAATGCGCATCTATGGAATTTTGTTTTGGCAAGGCTTTTGATTTGGAGTTGTTTAATGCATAATGCCTTTTCTAGGGATTTTATCTTTCATAAGGTACAATCAACTTTTGTTTCATCGTCATCTTCCCATAGACTATGGTGTAATTTATTCACTTTGGATTTTTTATGGGCCTTAAGATTAAAGTTATACCTATTTCAGTAAACAAACTACAAATTATTTAGAAAATATTAGCTAAATGACTCATTGTAGATTCTTTCGAATCATAACTTCCATTTTAGGCCAGATTTATGCTATGTCACACTATACATAGTTCATAGGTATGATTCTTTTTCAACCAAAAAAAGTTAAGATTATATGAAAACCTCGATATTCTTTGTTGATAGGTATGATTCTGGAATCAACACCGGATCAATAACCATTAGATTGGCATGGTCCTGTACAAATGGAGAAAAGAGTACACGAGTAAAAAATGCATAGTCTTTGTAGTGACATATTGTGTTTAAGGTATCTATTCTAATTTACCCCACATGATCGCCGTGTCAAAATTGGTTTTGCCACTGGTGGAGTGGTAATGCTACTAAGAGCAATTCTTTGTTGACGTTTTGGATCGAAGACTATTAGCGTCGGCTGATAGAAATCTAAGGGAGATCGACCAAGTGCATGTGGGGCCAATGACGTCGCCATAGAAGGACAGTCCATAGCGGTACACCGGACCTAAGCCGCGGAGTGTGTGCAAGTCAGGGCCACCAATAAGGAAAAATAGGGGAGCTTCCAGAATAATCCTCTCATGCCGTGAATCTTCTAGAAAGTTGTGTACAATGTTATAACAAACTTTGCTAAAGTGAAATCCTGAGTAAACGTTGGTCCATCTTAGTGCACGATGTCTTAATTTAGCTATGTCAAATGATCATGCAAACAAATAAATAAAACAAAAGTTTGAATGTATCTATATACAGGGGCAGACCCAGGATTGGGCTAAGCCCCGGGCCCTAAACTAGCTACAGTGCCCTACAGTGCCAAGATTGCTATACTTAAGGCGCTGCTAATTCTTCACGCCCAGGGCCCAGGCCCCCCAGCCTGGGTCCTGGATCCGCCACTGTCTATATAGTATTAAAATGAACTTTAACTCCATAAACTAATTTATTTCACTTACAATCAAAAACACTAAAAAAATCAATCTTGCACAACATTAGAACATTCACCTATGCCTACCTGAAAAAATGAAACTATTAAATTTGTGCTAAAAATTTGAATGTAATAATGCAACAAGATAAACATGCAAGAAATATCATACTAATATAATTTTTCCACAACACAGGTGATCATAAAATACAATTCCACAATATGCATAATTAGGAAATAAATGATAAATTGATAACATATATATATTTTTATATAATTAAAAGGAAAACATACCTAAGACGAAACTACGACCGCAAATGTCTTATATTCGTAAATTTCATCATATTCTAATCCAAATTTTCTTTGAAGAAATCAAATACTAATCTGTTTTCATTAAGAAAAAAAACTATATGACATTCTAGCCCGCGCATCGAGCGGGCCACCGTGCTAGTTTGTAAAACAAAAATGTCTGTTGATCACGAATATATGTTCATTCAGGAAAGAATGGCATCAATGTTCATACCACAATTTATTTGGATATAATTAGGCATCTACTAAGAATATTGTTTTGTCCTCGCTCATCCTCAGATCAGATGCTCAATTATTGGTAAAGGAAATCACCTTCAAGCTTGCTGCCTAAACTCCAAAATGCTTCCTTAAGATTAATTTTCTACATTGATGAACTTAATCTTCCTTAACGAGGGGATAACAAGCAGAATCACAAAGTGTTGATGCAGTGCAAAACCAATAGGTGATCACTCTGCATTGAAAAAAACCAAAAAAGAGATGTCTTCGCACTTATGTGCATATGCTTAACAAAGAACACAACCTAATGCACTGGATCAGCTGGAATGAAAGAAATCACCTTGGTTAAATAATCAATCCATGTTACTGACAATGTTCATTTGTATAAGAAAAAACATGCAGAACACAAGTACCCAGTAGGCGGCACACACATAAATTGTACACATGATAAAACAGGGTAGCATATTGTCTAGTAAACAAACAAATATGTAGGAAAGTACATCCAATCAGGTCCAATAAAATGCTTAAAAGAAGATGCTACCTAATCAACAAAGAAACAACAAAAATACAGAAATTAAACGAGTTGTGTAGCAAAAAAGAAAATGGTAACCGCTACTACCTCCGTCCCATAATATAAGATCATTGCTTGCAAAATGATCTTGTATTATGGGACGGGGGGAGTAGTATATAGCAATACAAAATGACAGCTAACCATGAACATCAGAAAATGGTAAGTAATAAAGCAAGTCGCACGACTGAAAAACCTTACAATGCCTAAAGAGACATAAAATCGTTGAATACTAATAGATGAGAGATGCCAATATCCTAATGGTAGACATAAAATCGTTGAATACTAATAGTGGAATTTTCCTGTCAAATAAAGCAGCGGACTGTAATACTTTCACCCTCTTGTGAGAATAAGAACCACCTCATCTTGCTAGAGTTACAATACCTACCTCTAGATATTCTTTGTTCATTTCCTCCCAAATTATCTTTTTCTACTGTGTCGTTTACTCAATTTGAAGATACCCGTGAATCTACAAAATTAATGGAGAATTAGAGATAATGAAAAACCTATCTGGTCATATTTTAGGCTCAAACATGTTCAGAGATGGATGAATAAAGGCACCTCCACATCATCAATATCAGAAAAACTTTCTAGATCAACATCAACTTCACCGTTTTCACCTAAAGATGGCAAATAGAATTAAGAAGTTGATCAGGAGCAATCAACTTAACAACACGAACCCAAAAGCGGATAGGTAGACTGAACTGAAATTACTATTGCATGTTAAGGGTAACTAACAAACCTTCCACGTCAGGATCCTTTGAAGCCACATAATTGTTTGCAATTTCACTATAACTAATTGTTGAAGATTTAACTCCCCCTAAATCATGCGTCAAAGAAGGCTAACTGAATTTCCAAAAAATAAATACATATAGAGCATACAGAATGGATAGTAACAGAAAGAGCTAACACAGATGTACTGAAGAGGCAACATTGCAACTTGTTCCTTTACCGAAACATTAAATGTGTCACTTAACAGCTTCCTCTGCCTAAGACTATCACATAGCTTGTAAAATACAGCTCAAGTCATCCTTAATTGATTGATACATGTTGCATCTGATGTGTCAATGAGCCTAATCAGTACGTTAGTTCTGTAGTTGTCTCTCTCAACTAATGACCATACTTCCTACCTTTACCTCAAATTTTTCTACCATCTCTGTTTCTAAACCAAAGAGCCAAGAGAAGAATTATAACAGATAGAGTTCTCTGCCTCAACATTCTGTAATAATAATATCTTTGTTGATCCATGTCCATCTAGGTTAATATGAAATCTAAAAGAAAATGAATGAGCTAACTTGGTACATCATTACAAATGATTACTTGTTAAGAGAAACATGTTAGAAAACAGAGCTACTTATAACGAGTAATAGGGATGTGGAACTTGTAAAAAAAATCTGCTCCATCTAACCAGTAATAGGGAGCAAATGATTATCGGTAAAACAGAGCTACTTATAACCAGTAAGATGGGACCTCAAGTAGCGCGTACTTACCGACAATCATCGCAGTGTAGTATCGTGGCTAGACCACACCAGCAGAACAGCTAGTAAGGAGAGCCTGAAATGTGTAGAAATACAACATGGATTCCTAAAGTATCATATATGCTAAGTGATGAAACATGATGTAAATTCAACCAAACGGATCAGCATGAAAAGAAGTTTCCGAAGAACAGGCCACCCTATATGCCAGTCATCACATCTACATAAAGCATCACATCTTCTATCTCATTAAACAAGGTGAAAGCCCCTATTGCAGCTACACAAACGAAGCATTACTCATAAACAGTATTAATGATGAACTACCGATAAGGGGCAAAATCTGGTGCATGGACGTCTAAATTAAGCTGGACTGTCTGTCAAATTAGAACCAGTTCATATGCTTTTTCCCAAGAGCAATCACAACCTTACGACTATAAATAAAACACAAGGAAATGATCGCACAAAACTCACCCGCCAAATCGAAGCTCGCAGCGTCATCCTTGGCCTGCAATACAAAAGCGGACCAATCAATCAGTACGCACGAGCAGCACAACATGTCAACATGTAATGCAAATTAACACTGAGGAAGGCACGTAACTACAACAGCGGCGCGGGCCACCAGCCCTCCCCTCGCCCGTGCCTCACTTGATCCGAGCTGAATAGGAGGCCATCTTCTTCTCAAGCTCGTTGGCTCTAGCTTCCGCTTCCTCACATTTTTCTTCAGCATGCAGTGACTGCTATTCCAGATTTAGAATAAACTTAGATAAGCCCATCATAGAAAAGACCAGTGAATTGCACTATAATGATGGTAATTGGCACTACCTGTTTTAGAACACTTCCATTCTTTTTCTTGTAGCATATCAAGTTGTAGGACATCAGTGCATTAGTCCTCAAATAGATAATATTCACTTGGCAAGATCTGGCCTGGCTCGCTATATTATTTTTAGTCCGATGGCTACTGTACTGAACTTTTCTATTTGTCAAAATGGTGTTGGCCAAACTTTTCACGAAGCACCAACACCGTTTTAGGCTGAACATTATGTACCTAAACAAGTGAGTCGACTCAGTTCCATGTTTTTCTAATAGCCCTTTCCCCTTTCTTATTACATCTACTTGTTGTTTCAAAGCAGGCTGAGTACCTGATTTGCAGAGCTAATGGACGTGAGTTTATGGCCTAATTTGTGCTTTTAATTCGAGTAGATTCTGAACCTGTACACTCTGTTTTAACTGAAGATATATGTGCAAAAATATTGAGCCTTTAGACTTGTTCATATGTGTAAAAATCTGCTCTGGATAGGTGGAAGAACAGATCATATTCAGTGCAAAAAGTGAAGCTTTACACTTTCTTTTTGCAGAGCTAATGGTTGTATCAGTTTATGGCTGAGTACCTGAATCCAAATTGAATCAAACCGAACCAAGGGGAGAAGAAGAGGGGCGTGAGAGTACCTTGTCGATAGCCAAACTCGCGTCGTCGCTGCAATGCGGTCAGAGAAGTGGCTGCACGAGAGCGGGGGAGCCACCCCTCCTGCCACCACGGCCACAGAACGACACGCCGCCCTCGTCCGGCCTCCCCTCTCTCCCTCGCCCTCCGGCCACCGCGGCCATGCCGCCCTCATCCTGCCTCTCCTCTCTCCCTCGCCCTCCGGCCATCGCGGCCACGGAACGCCACGTCACCCTTGTCCGGCCTCCCCTATCTCCCTCGCCTCCACCCTCATGCCTCGTTCCTGCAACAGTCACGGTGGCGATGTGGATTTGGCGGCGAATCAGCAGGGGAGGGGATGATGGGCATGGGGCTGGAGGAGAGGAAACGAGAGAGAGACTTCGTGGGAAAGGCAGCAAAAGGAATCCATCTGGGGGAGGTGTATCCACAACGAGAGGGCGCCCTTTATTTCCGCCTTAATCGCTGCGCTTTTCCTCCGCTTTTTTTCTCCTCGTACTGTTCGTAGACACGTGGCATCGCTCATTGCTCGCCCTTTGCGCGATTGTTAATGTGTTGTATGTACCTTTTTTTTTGTTATGAACATTGTTTTTAACATTGAGTGAATTATTGTCAAAAATATCACTATCATTTTTTTAAATGTGCACCATTTATATAAATGTTATGAATTGTTTTCTGAAAACACGAGAAGAAATTAACATTCCCCAAACATTTTATAATACATGATGAGTTCAAAAAACAATTAAAGAATTTTTCCATATATACGTCTATATTTTAGAGCAGTTTTCACATATATGTATACATATAATTAAGGGAATAGGAAAAATAGGAACGCAAATCTCACACTTGAAAATTGGGGGTGGGGGGGGGGGGGGGGGTTGTGAGCTGACAGATCCCAACTGTGCAACACTGGGGCCAGTCGCCCTATTCTTTCATGGCCGAGCCCGGGGCCGGCGTCGTGTGTAGCACCACAATCCATGCCAAGTACCTTGAGCACAGGCTTTTGGTGGCGATGTACGGACGGATCTCCACGACCAACTAGTTTTTAGATTAAGAATCAGAGCTACCGATTTCCTTAGTAAAATCATATCAGTACAAACAAGCACCAGACCAGCCAAGGTTAATAACATAACTGGGTCCAAAAACTACACTTACAGCTACTCAACAGAAACAACGCCAGATTCTGGAACTCACCATGGTTAAATGGCTTGTGCCCCCGTGACTTAGCACCGGGCATCTTTGCCATTTCACGCAACAAGAATTCGTCCGTCCAGCAAGCCCTCACCAACAACAACTGGATCTCTCTCATTGACACTTTCAATGGCATGTCGCTCGCACACGTCCAGCAATTTGCTAACCTTTGGGAGAAGGTTTCCATGGACTCTTTAACTGATGACATAGAAGATTCTATCATTTGGAAGTTCACCAAGGATGGGGTCTACTCTACTTCCTCAGCTTGCAGGGCTCAGTTTGAGGGACTCACTAAGTCGGATCTTGTTCACTCAGTTTGGAAGGTTTGGGCACCCGCAAGGTGCAAGTTCTTTGCCTGGCTTGTCCTTCAAAATAGGATTTGGACTTCCGATCGGCTGATACGTCGCGGCTGGCCAAACTGTGGCCTCTGCCCTCTATGTCAGCAACGCCAAGAGTCGGCCGCCCATCTCCTTTTCCAATGTCGCTACACCACCCGCATTTGGAACAATATTCTTCCGTGGCTTGGAATGCATCACATCACTACGGCGGCCTGGCAGACAATGACTTCGGTGAGAGCATGGTGGAACGGCAACCTTCAGATTCGCCGTGGATCCCCTAAGGCGCTCGCCTCCCTGATGATGCTTATCTCATGGGAGATATGGACGGAGCGCAATGCCAGAGTCTTCAGAAACACGGCCATCCCTTCCACGGTTCTAATTAGTAAGATCAAAGCTGAGGTGTCTCTTTGGGCGATGGCCGGCGCGAAGCACATGGGTATTGTAATACCGCGAGAGTAGACCTCTTATTGTTTTTCTTTTAGCCGTTTTGTGGCTTTTGTCTGCAACTTCCTTCTTTATCAATGAAATGGCAAATCTTTTGCCTTGTTTAAAAAAAAAACACCAGATACATTACAAAGTTGCTACTACTGGGGCACATGACTGACAGGAACTACACTAATGGATGAAGAGACAAAACAGACAGAATGCCACCAAGTCTTCAGCAACTCTCGAGGTACAAATATGTAAAGATCAACCCAGCTGTAGCTCCTCCTCGTCGGGCGACTGGAGCATGAGCGACATGATGCTGCAGCAACTTGTGCCCAGCAAGAAACCAATCTTGGCATTCTGCAGTTCAGTCTAGTGAGAAAGAAAACTAGTTGCCGATGAATTCAATCAAGTCGTTTTCATGGAGGTAGCAGCATGACGTTTGAAGTCGATCAAGTCGTTAAATACTAAAATTGGCAACGGATACGATCTTGTTGAGCGTCAACTTCTGAACAATGACTGAGAAGAACCTGAGCAAGGCTCAAAGGGCCTTCATGCCTGCTCTGAGCTCCAGGGCCATCTCCAAGCGCTGAGGTGATGTATTTTCTCTTGCCATCGCTGAGGTCATAGGTGAGGGCCATGCTGTCAATCCTAAAATCAAGATGCAGTTGCACTCGATGGAAGGAAGCTTATCTGTGTCAACTAACAGGCACTTGCCATGACTTAGGAAGAGCGCACTGCTGCCGATACTTTTGATTGGTTCAAGTACCTTCCTCTTGGCATCCACACTAAAAACTTGAACGGTTTCTAGTTCCCCTGTAACAAGCAGCAGTTTACCGGCAAACTCCACGAGAGCACCATTGTGACGCACATACACCTCCATTATCCGCTCTGCGTGCCAGTGGCCACCGGTCCAAACGATCTTGTATAAAATGCCTTCAGCACTGAGCATGTAAACATTGCATGCACAAGTGACCATGCTCTGGAGGTAGAACAAGTCTTCCTCGTTGTAGGCTGCATCATGGAACTTCACGGCACCAAGCTGGCCCATGGGATCAGCAGAATAAACCGCATCACCACCGTGCTGCAAAGAACAATAAAACAGAGGATCTTCATATTCGCCGTGGCGTGGTTCGAAAGAGAAGACCCACACGTCCGCACATGCTGTCGGGCACCAAAACTGAACATTACTGAATGGATCGGTTCTCCAACTACCCCAATCGATCCCCAAGACCTAGCCACTGACTGTTGCGCCGGCTCCGCTGCTCCATCTGCGTGCTTTCCAGGCGCGCCAAGCTTTCACTCCTCCGTGCCGGTGCTCCATGCAGATTATATGTTCTGGAATTGTTGTCTATATATTTTAGTAACTTTCTCATGGCATCTTAATAACTACTGTGCCATATCTCTTGTGTATTTAATATGTTTCTACTCTTTGGCACACGGCAAACAGGACTGATACGTGTATCCTGTATGCAACATTGAAAATAGCTTCTGATGCTAAAATTGCACTTTAGCAACATCAGAAGGTGATGGCCTTTCTATTCTCCTCTGGTCATGCTGCTCATTAAGAATCAGTAAGCCGTTTTGTCCACAGACAAGATATGACAGAGAATAGATATGTTTGAGGGAATGAGACAAGGGAACAAATGCTAACTTATACTCCCTCCGTTCGGAATTACTTGCCTCGGAAATGGATGTATCTAGACGTATTTTAGTTCTAGATACATCCATTTCCGAACGGAGGGAGTAGATTCAGTAAGCCTAGAGAGTCCATGCCAGAAAATGTGACTAATGTCAGAAAGAAAACAATCTTTGTTATAGGAATATTAAGGAACACAGCTAGCAATTTCATTAATAAAATCAGATCAGTAGAAGAAGCAGGGACCAGCTAAGGGCAGAGCTACACTTGCAACTACTGAACAGAAACAGCATCAGATACATTACAAAGCTACTACTATTAATTAGGGCACATCATATCCAACAACAGCAAGGCACATGACTGACCGGAACTACACCATTGGATGGAGAGACAAAACAGACAAAATGCCACCAAGTCTTCAGCAATTCTCCAGGTGCAACGCCCCCAGCCCAGAGACCAGCCCAGCTGTAGCTCCTGCTTATACCATCAGCAGCCAATCCGGCATCTTGGCATTCTGCAGTCAAGTCCTTTTCATGGAGGTAGCAGCATGCCATCTGAGGTCGAGCATGTCGTGAAATACTGAAGGTCTACGGGTTAGGTTTGGTGGAACCGATCTACTTGAGCTTTCACTTTTGGATGAGAAGCACCTGAGCAAGGCTCAAAGGGCCTTCATATATGGTACCGCTTTCAGCTCCAGGACAATCTCCAGGCACCTGGGGGACGGCGATGAAATTTTTCTTGCCATCGCTGAGGTCACACCAGGCATATATCCTATCAAGCCTGTGTGAAGTTAAAAGAGTGCTGTAGATGCAGTTGCGCTTGATGGAAGGAAGCATATCTGCATCAACTACCATGCAGTTGCCACGACTTAGGAATAGCGCACTGCTGCCGAGACTTTTGATTGGTTCAAGTACCTTCCGCCTGACATCGATGCTGAAAACTTGAATGGTTTCGGATCCCTCTTTTACAAGCAGCAGTTTACCGGCAGACTCAACAAGAGAAGCCGTGTAGTCGTCCTCAATCTCTATTATCTGCTCCACGTACCAGTGGCCTCCGGTCCAAACGATCTTGGATAAAGTTCCTCCAGAAGTGATCACATAAACATTGCCTGCATAGGTGACCATGCTCTTAAGCAAGAACAGGCCTTCCTCGTTCAAAGCAGCATCATGAACCTTCACCACATCTAACTGGCCTGTGGGATTAGCAGAGTAAACCGCGTCATCGCAGCCTCGCTCCAAAGGACAATAAACCGAGCATAAGAGCGGTGGGGAAGAGAAGATGATCGTTGGTTCAGTCCCAGCGACTGCCGGCTCCACAACGTGAAGCATGTCTCCAGTCAATGGGTTGAGGAGACCGAGACGGAAGTTCTTCCCCCCGAGGACGAGGAGACCGTCGGATGCACCGATGAAGAGGCAGCCACCGAGCACCGGGCGGCGCAGCCGACGGAAGCTCCCTGTGGTGACGTTGAGGAAGAGGGGCCGGCCTTCTTGGTCGTCTGCCCCGTGGAGCAAGACCCACTGCCGTGGACGGAAACGGAGGTCGGCAACCGCGGCGTGCGGAGATGGCTTGGCGACGGCAGAGCGCCAGGTGGGGCAGACGGCCCTCATGGCCACGTACCCGTCGACGCCGCTGGTGGAGAGGACGCAGTCGGCAACGAGCCGGACGAGATCCGGCGGAAGCGACGCCCATTCCGCCGTGCTGGTGATGGATCCATCCGCGACCTCCTGCTCCATGGCGGCGCCACCGATGCCGCCGTCCTCGAGCACGCCGCCGACTGCCACCGCCTCGCCGTGTGGTGGGGACGAAGAGGAAGTGGCTAATGGCGGCGACGAAGCCGTGGATTTGGGGGAGAGGAGTGGCGGCTGGAAGGGCAGAGAAGCTCGGGCAGTGGGGAAATTAGGGGTTAGAACAGTGACGCGGTTGGGCTTGGGCCGGCTCGAAATACTTGCAGGCCTCTGCTGCACACAGCAGACACTAAACAAAAACTAATATACACTGTAAAAGTTCACCTAAAAAAATACACTGTAAAAAAAAGACCCCAATACACACGTGTTATCCTAAAAAACACTAATATACACGTGTGTAAAAAAGAAAAATAACCAAGCCCAATGATAACTCGCCGATGTGCCTTGAGAGTTAATCAATAGACTATACATCATCCATCTTTGACTGGTGGTTCAATTTCTCCGTGGTGGCGCTGGACGTCGAATATGCCTCGGTATGATGTTTAGGTTGTCCAACATTGAGATAGCCCTTGCGAGCTTTCTCTGACATTTAACTGGAAGCTTGTTGGTGGCGGGGAGCCGAAAGTGCTTGATATGACTAAGGTGCATGGGATCACAACGCATCGTAGGGCTGAGCTTTTGTTGGAAGCTACTGACATTTTTTTTAGCTCTTTACTTTTTTAGTTTGTCGGTCTATGTTTTTTCAGTAATGGAATTTTTATTATATAAAGAACATCAATAGAGATGATACACATGAAAATCCGTACCCATCTTCTAAATACCTAGGATGAATGTAGCCCCTGCAAGAACTAAATAACAAGACAAGGATTTGGAGCTCTTTGGCGCCTGTGAGCCCTATATCAATAGTAAAGTGAAAAATTACCTGGAAAATTCACAAAAACAAACTTGAAAATTTTGAGGTATCAAACATGGGTGCCCATTCTACTCCCATGTGAAGTATCATGGAGAAATGACATCCATGGCATTCTCATTAAAAAGGTTGAAAAGTTTCATTGTATAAACAAAACTATTTGAATGGATCGTAAGTGAAACTGTATTTTCTTGGTTATGGCTACCATGGATGTCATTTCTTAATGACTAAACACAGGAGTAGAATGGGCATCCAGGTTTGATACACCAAAATTCTATTTCCTTTTTTAATTTTCCTGGTATTTTTATTTTAATATTTATATACACGCGCACCCGCGAGCTCCTATGTATTTACCTAAATAACAACCCATAATCTCTAACAAAATGAAAAAAATGCAGCATAAGCTGATGAAGGGCCAATTTGTAGACTAAACCACCATCTATATATGTGATTGTCTTGACTGTGGCCTATTTTGCTAAAAAATTGTATGCATCTACAAGGAAATAACTAAGTTATTTTTTATTAATCGTCCAATGTAAGTAGCATAACCGTATGTGGCAAAGCACTTATTCGAGATAAAATGGACTAAAAATTAATAAATTGCCCTAAATATTTATAATGAGTCATGCAGATGTGTTATGAATTGGTGTTCCCAAAGCCTGTTCCACTAGTACACAAAACATGCCATCACTGGCAGCACATATCTCGTAATCCAGGGAGGCCACATCAGATGCATCCATATTTATGTCTCAAATAAGGTGCATCCTATTTAGTTGGGCGTTGGATGCCGCTTCGGTCCTCGCTCCGCGTGGCTAGTGGCTAGTGGGCTCAATTTGATTGGTGGCCTTGGCCTAGTGGACTGGGCTTAAAAGGCTAAATAAAAAGACTACATCGGTATTTTCAGTTTTACCAAATGTTTTGGTTTTATACCGGAAAAAACTAGTTCCAAATGATTTTTAGATTTCATACTATACCGTAGACCAGAAACCATGTATAGCATAAATTTGGTCTCGGTTCGGTTTCAAAATGTACAAAGTGATTGATATGGTCCTCCTTAGGACAACCTCCTCTAGAGCAAAAATTATGTGGTAGTTACACTAGTAGAAAAAGGGTCAAATGTGAAGCACATTAGTGCCGGTTTGAATTTGAGCCGGCACTAATGTGACCATTAGTGCCGGTTCCAACGGCTAGGCGGACGGGCATTATTAGTACCGGTTCGTGGGTAACCTTTAGTACCGATTCATGCCATGAACCGGTACTAATGAGGCTGTGTCAGGCTATGGTCAGTCTGGGGCCCCCACGAAGACCTTTAGTACCGGTTCATGCCATGAACCGGTACTAGAGTATCTTTGTAAGCTGATTTTTAGTCCCACCTCGCCAAGAGAGAGGCAGTATGAGCGGTTTATAAGCCGTGAGTGCACAGATAATGACGAAGAGTTGCAATGCTCACCTACATGTTGATTAGCTTCAAGCCGTGCAAAATAGCATAGATTGCACTGAGCTATGTGCAGTGCAGTCTACACTATTCCGAATGGCTTGAAGCAAATTAACCACCATTGCACCTCTTTTTTATTTTTAATAACTTATTTGAACTCCGGACTTCTTTTGTGTTCAGTATGCAGCATTCAAAGCGACGTCATCAATTTCCAACATGTTCTGACATCATTTGTTGTTTTTCGGTCATTTACCTAATTGTTTAGAGAGCTAAATGACCGTGAAATTGAAAATCACTACAAAATGAATCCTGAAAATGCTGAAACTTGGCATGGTATCATCATATCACCCGCATAGCATGCGCGAAAGAGTAGAGAGGGTCACGGCAAAAACTGGACGCACTTCGTGTACAAACTGGACATACTCTTTCAGAGTATCAGGGTTTCGAACGAGAACTCATCTGTTACACGGCCACTTCAATGTTTTTTAAACTTATTTGAACTCCGAACTTCTTTTGTGTTCAGTATGCAGCATTCAAAGCGACGTCATCAATTTCCAACATGTTCTGACATCATTTGTTGTTTTTCAGTCATTTACCTAATTGTTTTAGAGAGCTAAATGACCGTGAAATTGAAAACCACTACAAAATGAATCCTGAAAATGTTGAAACTTGGCATGGTATCATCGTATCACCCGCATAGCATGCGCGAAAGAGTAGAGAGGGTCACGGCAAAAACTGGACGCACTTCGTGTACAAACTGGACATACTCTTTCGGAGTATCAGGGTTTCGGACGAGAACTCATCTGTTACACGACCACTTCAATGTTTTTTAAACTTATTTGAACTCCGGACTTCTTTTGTGTTCAGTATGCAGCATTCAAAGCGATGTCATCAATTTTCAACATGTTCTGACATCATTTGTTGTTTTTCGGTCATTTATCTAATTGTTTTAGAGAGCTAAATGACCATGAAATTGAAAATCACTACAAAATGAATCCTAAAAATGTTGAAACTTGGCATGGTATCATCATATCACCCGCATAGTATGCGCGAAAGAGTAGAGAGGGTCACGGCAAAAACTGGACGCACTTCATGTGCAAACTGGACATACTCTTTCAGAGTATCAGGGTTTCGGATAAGAACTCATCTGTTACACGGCCACTTCAATGTTTTTTAAACTTATTTGAACTCCGGACTTCTTTTGTGTTCAGTATGCAGCATTCAAAGCGACGTCATCAATTTCCAACATGTTCTGACATCATTTGTTGTTTTTCGGTCATTTATCTAATTGTTTTAGAGAGCTAAATGACCGTGAAATTGAAAATCACTACAAAATGAATCCTGAAAATGTTGAAACTTGGCATGGTATCATCATATCACCCGCATAGCATGCGTGAAAGAGTAGAGAGGGTCACGGCAAAAACTAGACGCATTTCGTGTACAAACTGGACATACTCTTTCGGAGTATCAGGGTTTCGGACGAGAACTCATCTGTTATTTTTCATGCATTCATTTGCTATTTTTCATGCATTCAATGATTTATGCCTTTAGTATTAGGGTATCAGGGTTTCGGACGAGAACTCATCTTTGTGCCTTCAGTATGCACCATTCAAAGCGACGCCATCAACTTTCAACCATTTCTGCCTTCATTTGCTATTTTTCATGCATTCAATGATTTGTTTTGAACTAAATGACACTAAATTTTGTGCAGGCATAGCACCACTAAAGGGTGACCAGTACTACAGTTTCTTAAGCTGTTTTTAGTCCCACCTCGCCAAGAGAGAGGGACTAGGAGCGGTTTATAAGCCCTGAGTGCAGAGACGATGAAGAAGAGGCTCAATGCTCACGTTGCTTAGCTTCAAGCCTTCAGGAATATGGTAGATTGCACGGAGCTATGCGCAGTGCAGTTTACACTATTCCGAAAGGCTTGAAGCAAATTAACGAAGCATTGCACCTCTTTTTTTATTTTTAATAACTTATTACAACTCCGGACTTATTACACTACACGTCGGCATTTCTTTTTTTAAAACTTTGGTTATAACTCCAAACTTTGACCATCAAGTTTTGCAGAAAAGAAAAAATAGCAGAAAAGAAAAAAATTATATAAAAAAACTACTCAGAAATAAATAGAAGAAAATAAATATAGCAGAAAAGAAAAAACTACTCAGAAATAAATAGAAGAAAAAATAAAGCAGAAAAGAAACTTCTTATATTTGCTATTTTTCAATCGTTCACAAAATGACCGTGAAATTGAAAATCACTACAAAATGAACTCTGGAAATGTTGAATTTTGGCAAACTAGATGAAAAACTACTCACAAATAAATATAACAGAAAAGAAAAAACTATACAAAAAACTACGAAGAAATAAATAGAAGAAACAGAAAAGAAAAAAATATAAAAAAATTGGGGCGCTGCCCTGTGGGCCTGCTACGCCACAGGCGTGCAATTACAGGCCCTAAAGGCCTAGCAGACTCACAGGGCAGCGCGCAGAAATTAGGCCCACAAGCCTACTATATAGAGGAGTTCAAAGAGGCAGCCGCGGTTGGGCTTATAAACCAGTGCGGCTGCCCTTCGCCCGGCGAGGTGGGACTAAACTTTACGAACTGCGGGGTGGCAGCGCAAGGCCTTTAGTACCGGTTGGTGGCTCCAACCGGTACTAAAGACCACCCTTTAGTACCGGTTGGAGCCACCAACCGGTACTAAAGGCCTGCTCTTCCCGCCTCTTGGCCTGGCCAAAGTTGGCCTTTAGTACCGGTTGGTGGCTCCAACCGGTACTAAAGGCCTCTCCTATATATATAACACTTACGAAAATTTCAGTTACATCTCCCCACTTCTTCGCGTCTCCAACCTCTCGCGCGCCGCTCCCGTCGTCGCCGCCCGTCGCCCGTCGTCGTCCCCGCCGCCGCCCCGAACGCGCGCGCCGCCGTCCGTCGTCGTCCCACGCCGCGGTCCCGTATACGTACGTATCTCGCTCTCCTCGCGTACCCGCCGCGCCGCGCGCCGTCCGTCGTCTCGTCGCGCGCACCCGGCCGGCCGGCCCGTACGCCGCCGCCCCCACCCCGTACGCCGGCGCCCCCGCCCCGTACACCGGCGCCCCCGCTCGTACGTATGGGGCGGCGGCGTACGGGGCCGCACACACACACACATACCACACACGCATACACACAAACATACGTACACACATAATATCCGTATATATACACACACATACACACACACACATTTTTTTTTTACTTATTTTCTGTTTTTTAGAAAAGTTAATTAGATGATCGAATGTTAGATTAATGTCGAATGTTAGATGAATTAGCTAGCTAGATAGAAAAATTGTCGAACTAGAGATTAGAACTATAGTTGAATAATTAATATAACTAGTTTATTTTTAGTTAGAAAATTGTCGAACTAGTTTATTTAGGTATATGAGATTTGAACTAGTTCAATAATTAATACAACTAGTTTATTTTTAATAAGAAAATTTAGGCATCCGAGATTTGATGATCTAATTAAAATATTATTTATTAATGAGTTTTTCTGTTTATTTAATTTTTTATATATTTTGAGTTTATATAAATGTTAGATTAATATTGAATGTTAGATGAATTAGATAAAAAAGTTAAATATATAGTAATGTCAATTGTTAGAGATGAATATAGTTAGATATATTAATGTCAAATGTGAAGGAAATATGCCCTAGAGGCAATAATAAAGTTATTATTTATTTCCTTATATCATGATAAATGTTTATTATTCATGCTAGAATTGTATTAATCGGAAACATAATACATGTGTGAATACATAGACAAACAGAGTGTCACTAGTATGCCTCTACTTGACTAGCTCGTTAATCAAAGATGGTTATGTTTCCTAACCATGGACAAAGAGTTGTTATTCGATTAACGGGATCACATCATTAGGTGAATGATCTGATTAACATGACCCATTCCATTAGCTTAGCACCCGATCGTTTAGTATGTTGCTATTGCTTTCTTCATGACTTATACATGTTCCTATGACTATGAGATTATGCAACTCCCGTTTGCCGGAGGAACACTTTGAGTGCTACCAAACATCACAACGTAACTGGGTGATTATAAAGAAGCTCTACAGGTGTCTCCAAAGGTACATGTTGGGTTGGCGTATTTCGAGATTAGGATTTGTCACTCCGATTGTCGGAGAGGTATCTCTGGGCCCTCTCGGTAATGCACATCACTAAGCGCTTTATTGTATGCAATGCAATCGCGCTGTAATGCTTTACTTTATCACTAAGCGGTAGCGATAGTCGTGGAAGCATAAGATTGGCGAGACGACAACGATGCTAGATGGAGATCAAGGTGTCGCGCCGATGACGATGGTGATCATGACGGTGCTTCGGAGATGGAGATCACAGGCACAAGATGATGATGGCCATATCATATCACTTATATTGATTGCATGTGATGTTTATCTTTTATGCATCTTATCTTGCTTTAATTGACGGTAGCATTATAAGATGATCTCTCACTAAATTATCAAGAAGTGCTCTCCCTGAGTATGCATCGTTGCGAAAGTTCTTCGTGCTGAGACACCACGTGATGATCGGGTGTGATAGGCTCTACGTTCAAATACAACGGGTGCAAAACAGTTGCACACGCGGAATACTCAGGTTATACTTGACGAGCCAAGCATATACAGATATGGCCTCGGAACACGGAGACCGAAAGGTCGAGCGTGAATCATATAGTAGATATGATCAACACAGTGATGTTCACCAATGAAACTACTCCATCTCATGTGATGATCGGACATGGTTTAGTTGATTTGGATCACGTGATCACTTAGAGAATTAGAGGGATGTCTATCTAAGTGAGAGTTCTTAAGTAATATGATTAAATTGAACTTAAATTTATCATGAACTTAGTCCTGGTAGTATTTTGCAAATTATGTTGTAGATCAATAGCTCGCGTTGTTGCTTCCCTGTGTTTATTTTGATATGTTCCTAGAGAAAATTGTGTTGAAAGATGTTAGTAGCAATGATGCGGATTGGATCCGTGATCTGAGGTTTATCCTCATTGCTGCACAGAAGAATTATGTCCTTGATGCACCGCTAGGTGACAGACCTATTGCAGAAGCAGATGCAGACGTTATAAACGTTTGGCTAGCTCAATATGATGACTACTTAATAGTTTAGTGCACCATGCTTAACGGCTTAGAATCGGGACTTCAAAAGACGTTTTGAACGTCATGGACCATATGAGATGTTCCAGGAGTTGAAGTTAATATTTCAAGCAAATACCCGAGTTGAGAGATATGAAGTCTCCAACAAGTTCTATAGCTAAAAGATGGAGAAGAATCGGTCAACTAGTGAGCATGTGCCCATATTGTCTGAGTACTACAATCGCTTGAATCAAGTGGGAGTTAATCTTCCAGATAAGATAGTGATTGACAGAATTCTCTAGTCACCATCACCAAGTTAGTAGAACTTCGTGATGAACTATAATATGCAAGGGATAACGGAAACAACTCCCAAGCACTTCGTGATGCTGAAATCAACGAAGGTAGAAATCAAGAAAAACATCAAGTGTTGATGGTTGACAAGATCACTAGTTTCAAGAAAAGGGGCAGAGGGAAGAAGGGGAACTTCAAGAAGAACAGCAAGCAAGTTGCTGCTCAAGTGAAGAAGCCCAAGTCTGGTCCTAAGCCTAAGACTAAGTGCTTCTACTGCAAAGAGACTGGTCACTGGAAGCGGAACTACCCCAAGTGATTGGCGGATAAGAAGGATGGCAAAGTATATTTGATATACATGTTATTGATGTGTACTTTACTAGTGTTTATAGCAAACCCTCAGTATTTGATACTAGTTCAGTTGCTAAGATTAGTAACTTGAAACGGGAGTTGCAGAATAAACAAAGACTAGTTAAGGGTGAAGTGACGATGTGTGTTGGAAGTGGTTCCAAGATTGATATGATCATCATCGCACACTCCCTATAATTTCGGGATTAGTGTTGAACCTAAATAAGTGTTATTTGGTTTTTGCGTTGAGCATGAATATGATTTGATCATGTTTATTGTAATACGGTTATTCATTTAACTAAGAGAATAAATTGTTGTTCTGTTTACATGAATAAAACCTTATATGGTTACACACCCAATGAAAATAGTTCGTTGGATCTCGATCGTAGTGATACACATAATCATAATATTGAAACCAAAAGATGCAAAGTTAATAATGATAGTGCAACTTATTTGTAGCACTGCCGTTTAGGTCATATTGGTGTAAAGCGCATGAAGAAACTCCATGCTGATGGGCTTTTGGAATCACTTGATTATGAATCAGTTGATGCTTGCGAACCATGCCTCATGGGCAAGATGACTAAAACTCTGTTCTTCGGAACAATGGAGCGAGCAACAGATTTGTTGGAAATCATACATAATGATGTATGTGGTCCGATGAATATTGGGGCTCGCGACATGTATCATTATTTTCTGATCTTCACAGATGATTTGAGCAGATATGAGTATATCTAATTAATCAAACATAAGTCTGAAACATTTGAAAAGTTCAAAGAATTTCAGAGTGAAGTGAAAAATCGTCGTAACAAGAAAATAAAGTTTCTACGATCTGATCGTAGAGAAGAGTATTTGAGTTACGAGTTTGGCCTTCAGTTAAAAACAATGTGAAATAGTTTCACTACTCATGCCACCTGGAACACCACAATGTAATGGTGTGTCCGAACGTCATAACCGTACTTTATTAGATATGGTGCGATCTATAATGTCTCTTACCGATCTACCACTATCGTTTTGGGGTTATGCATTAGAGACAGCTGCATTCACGTTAAATAGGGCACCATCTAAATCCGTTGAGACGACGCCTTATGAACTGTGGTTTGGCAAGAAACCAAAGTTGTCGTTTCTTAAAGTTTGGGGTTGTGATGCTTATGTGAAAAAGTTTCATCCTGATAAGCTCAAACCCAAATCGGAAAAGTGCGTCTTCATAGGATACCCTAAAGAAAATATTGGGTATACCTTCTATCACAGATCCGAAGGCAAAATATTCGTTGCTGAGAATGGATACTTTCTAGAGAAGGAATTTCTCTCGAAAGAAGTGAGTGGGAGGAAAGTAGAACTTGATGAGGTAACTGTACATGCTCCCTTATTGGAAAGTAGTTCATCACAGAAACCGTTTTCTGCGACACCTACACCAATTAGTGAGGAAGTTGATGATGATGATCATGAAACTTCAGATCAAGTTACTACTAAACCTCGTAGATCAACCAGAGTAAGATCCGCACCAGTGTGGTACGGCAATCCTGTTCTGGAAGTCATGCTACTAGATCATGATGAACCTACGAACTATGAAGAAGCGATGGTGAGCCTAGATTCCGCAAAATGGCTTGAGGCCATGAAATCTGAGATGAGATCCATGTATGAGAACAAAGTATGGACTTTGATTGACTTGCCCAATGATCGGCGAGCCATTGAGATTAAATGGATCTTCAAGAGGAAGACGGACGTTGATAGTAGTGTTACTATCTACAAAGCTAGAATTGTCACAAAAGGTTCTTCGACAAGTTCAAGGTGTTGACTACGATGAGAGTTTCTCTCTCGTATCTATGCTTAAGTCTGTCCGAATCATGTTACCAAATTGCCACATTTTATGAAATCTGGCAAATGGATAAATAAAACTGCATTCCTGAATGGATTTCTGGAAGAAGAGTTGTATATGATGCAACCAGAAGGTTTTGCCGATCCAAAGGGAGCTAACAAAGTGTGCAAGCTGCAATGATCCATTTATGGACTGGTGCAAGCCTCTCGGAGTTGGAATAAATGCTTTGATAGTATGATCAAAGCATGTAGTTTTATACAGACTTGCGGTGAAGCCTGTATTTACAAGAAAGTGAGTGGGAGCACTACATCATTTCTGATAAGTATATGTGAATGACATATTGTTGATCGGAAATAATGTAGAATTATTCTGCAAAGCATAAAGGAGTGTTTTTAAAGAAGTTTTTCAAAGAAAGACCTCGGTGAAGCTGCTTACATATTAAGCATCAAAATCTATAGAGATAGATCAAGACGCTTGATAAGTTTTTTCAATGAGTACATACCTTGACAATATTTGAAGTAGTTCAAAAATGGAACAGTCAAAGAAAAAGTTCTTGGCTGTGTTACAAGGTATGAAATTGAGTAAGACTCAAAGCCCGACCACGGCAGAAGATAGAAAGAGAATGAAAGTCATTCCCTATGCCTCAGCCATAGGTTCTATAAAGTATGCCATGATGTGTACCAGATCTATTGTATACCCTACACTGTGTTAAGCAAGGGAGTACAATAGTGATCTAAGAGTAGATCACTGGACATTGGTCAAAATTATCCTTAGTGGAATAAGGCAATATTTCTCGATTATGGAGGTGACAAAAGCTTCGTCGTAAAAGGTTACGTCGATGCAAGTTTTGACACAGATCTGGATGACTCTAAGTCTCGATCTAGATACATATTGAAAGTGGGAGCAATTAGTTAGAGTAGCTCCGTGCAGAGCATTGTAGACATAGAATTCGCAAAATACTTACGGATCTGTATGTGACAGACCCGTTGACTAAAAATTATCTCACAAGCAAAACATGATCACACCTTAGTACTCTTTGAGTGTTAATCACATAGCAATGTGAACTAGATTACTGACTCTAGTAAACCCTTTGGGTGTTGATCACATATCGATGTGAACTATGGGTGTTAATCACATGGTGATGTGAACTATTGCTGTTAAATCACATGGCGATGTGAACTATTGCTGTTAAATCACATGGCGATGTGAACTAGACTATCGACTCTAGTGCAAGTGGGAGACTGAAGGAAATATGCCCTAGAGGCAATAATAAAGTTATTATTTATTTCCTTATATCATGATAAATGTTTATTATTCATGCTAGAATTGTATTAACCGGAAACATAATACATGTGTGTGTTGGGTTTCGTAGTAATTTCAAAAAATTTCCTACACACACGCAAGATCATGTGATGCATAGCAACGAGAGGGGAGAGTGTTGTCTACGTACCAACGCAGACCGACTGCGGGAGCGATCACACAACGTAGAGGAAGTAGTCGTACGTCTTCACGATCCAACCGATCAAGCACCGAAACTACGGCCCTCCGAGTTCGAGCACACGTTCAGCTCGATGACGATCCCCGGACTCCGATCCAGCAAAGTGTCGGGGAAGAGTTCCGTCAGCACGACGGCGTGGTGACGATCTTGATGTACTACAGCAGCAGGGCTTCGCCTAAACTCCGCTACAGTATTATCGAGGTATATGGTGGCAGGGGGCACCGGCACACGGCTAAGGAATAGATCACGTGGATCAACTTGTGTGTCTAGAGGTGTCCCCTGCCTCCGTATATAAAGGAGCCAAGGGGGAGGCTGGCCGGCCAAGGAGGGAGGCGCAGGAGGAGTCCTACTCCTTCCGGGAGTAGGACTCCCCTCCAATCCTATTCCAACTAGGATTCCCCGAGGGGGAAAGAGGGAGAGGGGTGGCCGGCCACCTCTCCTAGTCCTAATAGGGCTAGGGGAAGGGGGGAGGCGCGCAGCCCTTGTGGGCAGCCCTTTCACCTTTCCACTAAGGCCCATGAAGGCCCATATGGCTCCCGGGGGGGTTCCGGTAACCTCCCGGTAACCCGGTAAAATCCCGATTTCACCCGGAACACTTCCGATGTCCAAACATAGGCTTCCAATATATCAATCTTTACGTCTCGACCATTTCGAGACTCCTCGTCATGTCCGTGATCACATCCGGGACTCCGAACAACCTTCGGTACATCAAAATGCATAAACTCATAATGTAACTGTCATCGTAACCTTAAGCGTGCGGACCCTACGGGTTCGAGAACAATGTAGACATGACCGAGACATGTCTCCGGTCAATAACCAATAGCGGGACCTGGATACCCATATTGGCTCCTACATATTCTACGAAGATCTTTATCGGTCAGACCGCATAACAACATACGTTGTTCCCTTTGTCATCGGTATGTTACTTGCCCGAGATTCGATCGTCGGTATCCAATACCTAGTTCAATCTCGTTACCGGCAAGTCTCTTTACTCGTTCCGTAATACATCATCTCACAACTAACATATTAGTTGTAATGCTTGCAAGGCTTATGTGATGTGTATTACCGAGAGGGCCCAGAGATACCTCTCCGACAATCGGAGTGACAAATCCCAATCTCGAAATACGCCAACCCAACATCTACCTTTGGAGACACCTGTAATGCTCCTTTATAATCACCCAGTTACGTTGTGACGTTTGGTAGCACCCAAAGTGTTCCTCCGGTAAACGGGAGTTGCATAATCTCATAGTCATAGGAACATGTATAAGTTATGAAGAAAGCAATAGCAACATACTAAACGATCGGGTGCTAAGCTAATGGAATGGGTCATGTCAATCAGATCATTCAACTAATGATGTGACCTCGTTAATCAAATAACAACTCATTGTTCATGGTTAGGAAACATAACCATCTTTGATTAACGAACTAGTCAAGTAGAGGCATACTAGTGACACTTTGTTTGTCTATGTATTCACACATGTATTATGTTTCCGGTTAATACAATTCTAGCATGAATAATAAACATTTATCATGATTATAAGGAAATAAATAATAACTTTATTATTGCCTCTAGGGCATATTTCCTTCAGTGTGAATACATAGACAAACAGTGTCACTAGTATGCCTCTACTTGACTAGCTCGTTAATCAAAGATGGTTATGTTTCCTAACCATGGACAAAGAGTTGTTATTTGATTAACGGGATCACATCATTAGGTGAATGATCTGATTGACATGACCCATTCCATTAGCTTAGCACCCGATCGTTTAGTATGTTGCTATTGCTTTCTTCATGACTTATACATGTTCCTATGACTATGAGATTATGCAACTCCCGTTTGCCGGAGGAACACTTTGTGTGCTACCAAACGTCACAACGTAACTGAGTGATTATAAAGGAGCTCTACAGGTGTCTCCAAAGGTACATGTTGGGTTGGCGTATTTCAAGATTAGGATTTGTCACTCCGATTGTCGGAGAGGTATCTCTGGGTCCTCTCGGTAATGCACATCACATAAGCCTTGCAAGCATTACAACTAATATGTTAGTTGTGAGATGATGTATTACGGAACGAGTAAAGAGACTTTCCGGTAACGAGATTGAACTAGGTATTGGATACCGATGATTGAATCTCGGGCAAGTAACATACCGATGACAAAGGGAACAACGTATGTTGTTATGCGGTCTGACCGATAAAGATCTTCGTAGAATATGTAGGAGCCAATATGGGCATCCAGGTCCCGCTATTGGTTATTGACCGGAGACGTGTCTCGGTCATGTCTACATTGTTCTCGAACCGTAGGGTCCGCACGCTTAAGGTTTCGATGACAGTTATATTATGAGTTTATGAGTTTTGATGTAACGAAGGAGTTCGGAGTCCCGGATGAGATCGGGGACATGACGAGGAGTCTCGAAATGGTCGAGACGTAAAGATCGATATATTGGACGACTATATTCGGACGTCGGAAAGGTTCCGAGTGATTCGGGTATTTTTCGGAGTATTGGGTAGTTACGGGAGAAGCAATGGGCCTTGATGGGCTTTAGTGGGAAGAGGAGAAAGGGCCAAGGGGCTGCTGCGCCCCCCTCTCCTCTAGTCCGAATTGGAATAGGGAAAAGGGGGCCGGCCACCTTTCCTTCTCCTCCACTTCCTTCTCCCTTCCTCCCCTCTTGGTGGACTCCAACTGGAGTCCTAGTAGGACTCCACATCCTGGCCGCACCAAGCCTTGGCCGGCCTCCTCCTCCTCCATCCTTTATATACTGAGGCAAGGGGCACCCCATAGACACACAAGTTGATCCACGTGATCGTTCCTTAGCCGTGTGCGGTGCCCCCTGCCACCATATTCCACCTCGGTCATATCGTTGTAGTGCTTAGGCGAAGCCCTGCGCCGGTTGAACATCATCATCGTCACCACGCCGTCGTTCTGACGGAACTCTTCCCTGACGCTTTGCTGGATCGGAGCCCGGGGAACGTCATCGAGCTGTATGTGTGCTAAGAACTCGGAGGTGCCGGAGTAACGGTGCTTGGATCGGTCGGATCAGGAAGACGTACGACTACTTCCTCTACGTTGTGTCAACGCTTCCGTTGTCGATCTACAAGGGTACGTAGATCATACTCTTCCCTCTCGTTGCTATGCATCACCATGATCTTGCGTGTGCGTAGGAAAATTTTGAAATTACTACGTTCCCCAACAAAATGTTAGATGAATATATATTTGGCTAGATATAGGTGTTTAATGTTTCACCTATATGAACATAGGAAATGTCATCTGACGACGAAAAAGATTTCATTATGTGCGAACACTGTGAAGACCAGCGCGGCCTGTGCGACAAAAATTTCCTTGTTGATGGTAGGCGCTTCAGCATCAAGCTGGATGAAACATTCGAAGTTGATACAGTAAGTCACTTTGTCAATTATTATTTGAATGCAAAACTTATGCTTCATTTGCTTCAACTTATAATTTTAAATTTTCACTATTCTACTAGCGCATCCCCTGCCATGCAAGAATTTTTGTCTTGGATAAGATAGGTTTTAGTGCTATAGCTGATATGGAGGTAAAGAGAGTTTACTTGAAGACGGAGCATGGATATACTTTCAACGTCAAATTATATAATGGAGACACATACACCCATTTTGAATGCAAAACTTGGCAAGCACTATGCAAGGCTTATGCATTTGAGCCTGATATGGTTATCACCTTTGATATTCGTCCGGAAGATGATATTGAAGGTAATATAGATATCTGGGTCGATGTGCAAACGCCTCCAGTTCTACCATTTGGTGAGTTTTTCTCAACCATGCATGCATATGTTTATGTCTTTGATACAGTTTATTCAAAAATAGTTGACAACTAATTTGTATTGTCAGCTTATTTCAGTTCAAGCAAACATGTCCGGCGCTTGGTAGACAGGACCTACTACTGCCCCGGGGCTCAACTAAACTGCGAGGAGATAAGTCATTATGTTTCATGGCTTGAGGATCTTAATACTGTCAAGACAATTTCTTTTCCTGAACTTAGAAATGTTAGTAGTCAAAACATGCGACCAATGGTGATCGCATTGAACTACGGTCACATCTATAATCGAAAGATGGTAAGATTTTAAATATTTGTCCTTAATTAGTGCATCTTTTGCATACATTATTTTTGAAGCTAAACTTTCATTGCTTAGTATATTAATTACTATACGATGTTCTTCAACAGGGACTTCCGATGACAGTTGTGCCTCAGTGGATCGAGACAAAAGGTCGCATGTCAATGGTTAGCTTACGACCAAGATTTCCTACATTGCACATGAGTGCATTCAGGATTTCTGAAAGCGAAAAATGCTTAATAGTGAAAGATTGGAGCAAAATTGTTAACGATCGCAGAGAAATACTAGGGGCAACAAGGAGAAGCGCAACCCAATATTAGAAGACAGATTCATCTGCATGCTCCAGTATGATGAATCAGGAGAGCTATACATGTTCTATGCTATTCTACCTGAGAGGGAGCAGCAGGATCAGTAGCTACTAGTTCATGCTCTTAATTAGTACTTGTCTCATGTCCGTGTCCTGAACTTCGATGTTGGTGATGATTATGTTGAACTTGATGATATCTTTACTTCTGTTACAAAGTGAATGTTTCCTCTTTAAGCTAGCCAGCGTTGATGATGATTAGATAGCTAGCGGTAATGACTATGATGATTAAATAGTGGTAATTAGACGACTATGATGATTTTTAGCTAGCTAGAGTTTATTTATTTATTAATATGCGATGATGATGATGATGACGACGACTACAACTCATTATAACGTAAAACAATCCTAAATTAAATTGATAACACAAATTTAATTAAAAAATATAAAATAAAACAAAAACCCACAACCATTTAGTACCGGTTGGTGTTACCAACCGGTACTAAAGGGCTCCCGGCCCCCGGAGCTGACTCGTGCCACGTGGTTTCCCCACGCGGTACTAAAGGGGGGGGGGCTTTAGTGCCCAAAGTTTAGTGCCGGTTCCTAAACCGGCACTAAAGGGCCTTATGAACCGGTGCTATTGCCCGGTTCTGCACTAGTGTTAAAAAGTCCCTTGAAGATATGACACATTTCCAGACCTCGGCAGATGGACTTGTGGGTTGGGGCGAAACGACTTCTAAGTTTTTATCTTAGACGACCCATGAGCAGCCCGTTAGTAACTATTTTTTTCTATATCTGAGACACCTTTGATTTTGTCATGCCGGGATGTCTGGCCTTCTCTAGCTATTGAATTTATTCAAATTTAAATCTATCTTCTCATACATGTATATAAATTTTAGGACGCACTTTCAAAATCTTGGAAAATCATATGTCCTTTGGTCTCCATCTTATTCTTCCGAAACTGAAAGATGAGGCAAAATGATAAGTAAAATATTCTAGTTGCAAATGGTACAAAGTAATCAAGAAAGGGAAGAGTAATTCTTCTTTTTTAGTCCATTTTAATGAGATATTTAGCTAAATTTACAACATCTTCCCACATTCCACGGACAACATAGCTACCTGATGTTTGTCAAACAGTTTCTGAAGTGGCATGGCAGAAAGAAACCTAGTTCTTAACAACAAACATGATTTATTGGTTCAGCCAAATATGATAACCACGTTTCTCATTGATGAATGACATCTCAGGAAAATGAGTTTGTTCCATCGCGGACCATATAGATTATCAATTCCACAGATCTTCAGGTACCCATAAGGAGGCTAGAGACAGGACGCACTTTGTCTCTGCAAAAAAATGCACCTCCGACATATGTTTGCTGCTGGATGAAGAGACAAAACAGGCAGAATACCACCCGCAAAAAATAAATAAATAAAACAGGCAGAATACCACCAATTCTTCAAATTCTCCAGGTACAATGTGCGAGAACCACCCCAACAGTAGCTCCTGCTTTAGAGCATCAGCAGCAAGAAGCTGAAGCAATTTGTACCCAACAACGATCAGTCCAGCATCTTGGCATATTTTTGCAGTCCAGTACAGTGAGAAAGAAAACTAGTTAATGATCTTCGCCTACCCATGCGAAGGCTGGAGATACACCTTGTCGCTGCAGAAAATACACCTCCGATGTATGTTTGCTGCTGAATAAAAAGACAAAACAAACAGCATACCACAAATTCTTAAGCAATTCTCCAGGTGCAATGTGCGAGGACCACCCCAGCTGTACCTCCTGTTTAGAGCATCAGCACCAAGAAGCTGAGGCAACCTATGCCCAGTAACGATCAGTCCAGCATCTTGGCATTCTGCAGTCCAGTCCAGTGAGAAAGAAAACTAGTTGCCGATGAATTCAATCAATCCCTTTTCATGGAGGTAGCAGCATGACGCTTGAAGTCGATCAAGTCGTTAAATACTAAATTTGGCTACGGATACGATCTTGTTGAGCGTCAATTTCTGAACAATGACTGAGAAGAACCTGAGCAAGGCTCAAAGGGCCTTCATGCCTACTCTGAGCTCCAAGGCCATCTCCAGGCACTGAGGTGATGTATTTTCTTTTGCCATTGTTGAGGTCATAAGTGACGTCTATGCTATCAATCCTGTATCCAGGACGAATAGTAATGTAGATGCAGTTGCACTCGATGGAAGGAAGCTTATCTGAGTCAACTAACAGGCACTTGCCATAACATAGGAAGAGCGCACTGCTGCCGATACTTTTGATTGGTTCAAGTACCTTCCTCTTGGCATCCACTCTGAAAACTTTAAAGGTGTCTAGTTCCTCTGTAACAAGCAGCAGTTTACCGGCAGACTCCACGAGAGCACCCTTGTCACGCACGTACACCTCGGTTATCCGCTCTGCATACCAGTGGCCACCGGTCCGAACGATCTTGTATAAAATGCCTACAGCACTGAGCATGTAAACATTGCCTGCATAAGTGACCATGCTCAAGAGGAAGAACAATTCTTCCTCGTTGTAAGCTGCATCATGAAACTTCACCGCACGAAGCTGGCCCGTGGGATCGGCAGAGTAAACCACACGACCACCTCGCTGCAAAGAACAATAAGACGGAAGATCTTCATATTCGCCATGGTGTGGTTCGAAAGAGAAGATAATCGTTGGTTCGGAGCCGGTGACTGCCGTGCCCACGCATGGTTCCAGAGGTATCGGCGCCGCAAAGTGAAAAATGTCACCAGTCAATGGGTTGTGGAGACGAGCGGCATGCGGGGGGTCCCTGTCCCCCAGCACGAGGAGACCGTCGGAGGCACCGACGAGGATGTAGTCACGGAGCACCGGGAGGCGCAGGCGGCGGAAGCGCCCTGTGGTGACGTGAAGGAAGAGGGGCCGGCCTTGGTCGTCGTCTGCCCCGTTGAGCAAGACCCACTGCCGTGGGCGGAAACGGAGGTCGGCGACCGCGGCGTGCGGAGTTGGCTTGGCGACGGAAGAGCGCCAGCTGGGGCAGACGGCCCTCATGGCCATGTACTCGTAGACGCCGCTGGTGGAGAGGAGGAGGTCGGCGATGAGCTGGACGATGTCCGGCTGAAGCGACGCCCATTGCGCCGTGATGGATGGATCGTACGGCCGCCGCTTCTGGCTGCTGCAGCCGCCCTCCTCCTCCTTCATGGGCGCGCCACCGATGCCGTCGTCCTCGACAAACACCTCGCCGACTCCCTCCCGATTGAGGAGCAAGACGCAAATGGCGGCGATTTGGGGGCTGGATCTGAGGAGTTGGGGGAAAAGGAGGGATTTTGGCGTCACCGATGCTTAGGGTTTGGCTTGGAAGTGAGGCTGGATTTGGGGATTTGGAGGAGAGGAGGGGCGGCGGCTGGATTTTTTTTAGGTGAACTAGGGACTTTATTAGAACTCAATGACGTTTGGAATACAAATAATGTCTGGTAAGCACCCTAGCCACATGTGGCGACCTACTGGCAGTGATATAGCTTTTTTTTTTGCGAGGGTAAAGGGAGTTTTATTGCAAATTCATAGAGTTACAGTCGAGAGGCCATACATCCTCAATACAAGGAGGAATCGAGCCTATCCACACAGCAGTGGCACGCTCCGTACGGCTATATAGTAAGCCAACCGATCGGCAACTCTATTCTGAACACGACTAAGTTTCTGAGGAACAAACTCCCTAATACCAGATAACTGCTTGATCTCCATCACTAGCTGGCCATACGCTGACCTTTGGAGAGCATCCGTAGCGAGACATGATAGAGCTTCGGATGAATCTGATTGAAGGATCACCGGGGCCTCGGAATGCTTAATGGCCAACGCCATACCTTGCATCATCGCATGTAGTTCCGCCTCCAAGGGATCATTGCAGTGAAAAATGTATCTATAAGCTGCAAAGAGGATGACCCCCTCACGGTTCCTGAGTGTCATCCCGATCGCCGCAGAGCCGTCTTCAGCTTGGAAGGAGCCGTCGACGGACAGGGCCACAGACCCAGGCGGTGGTGCCGGCCATGGTAGGGCAGATGACACCCTTTTTTGGCGCGGTGCCACCGGGGCTGCCGAGGACATTTTACCTTTGAGAATCTCCTCCACAGAGAACTTGCCAGCCAAGTTGATAGATTTGTAGTAGCTGTCCAAGAACTCAACAGAGGCCAGTACTGGGGGTGCTTCCTTGCCATGATAAAGATCATTCCGAACATTCCAAATCCTCCAAATCAACAAGATTACCATATCTGCAACTGTCTTCGAGCAAACGCTGAGGAGTGTCATGAGCCATTCCTGTCCGTTATCAACCAGGACGTCATCCTCCGGCAGAGGCCACCTCCGACGCATGTTGAACCACAATGTTCTAGCATGTGTGCAGGCCACCAAAGCATGAAAAGTAGAATCTTCCTCAATCCCACAAAGCGGGCATAGTGATCTGGTCGCCAGATGCCTCCGATTTTTACATCGTTGTGTTGCTAGCGTACCAGTCGCCACTCTCCACGCATGAATTTTCATTTTCTGTGGAACATTGGCCGCCCAGATGCAGTTCCAAATCATGCGATCACCAGTCGGGTTCGTGCTCGACCCTCCATTGGCAAAAGCGATGTTGTGATCACATGTGGCCAGCTTATATGCACTTCTTACTGAGAATAGACCAGACTTCTCCGGGAACCATGCAACGAAATCCTCGCGGTTATGCGGTGAAGCCCTGATCTTTAATATGTAGTCCACATCCATTGGCCAGAAAAACTCCCGAAGACGATCGACACGCCAAGCTCCGTTCTCGTCAATGAAATCGGCCACTCGGTTTAGTCGACAAGTCCCCTTTGGGGTGATAGGACAAAACGACGACGGACGAGGGATCCAGGGGTCCCTCCATGTGTGTATGGTAGCACCATTGCCTACCCTCCAGATAACACCTTGCTTCAGCAGATCAAGACCATGAAGTATGCCCTTCCAAATAGAAGAGCCATTACCAGAGAACGAGGTGTCTAATAGCTGTCCCGTCGGGTAGTAACGAGCTTTCAAGAGCCGTGCACATAGACTATCCGGTGAATCTAGCAATCGCCAAGCTTGCTTGGCAAGTAAAGCTTGATTGAAAGCCCGCATATCCTTAAACCCCATGCCACCCATAGATTTTGGTAGTCGCAACTTGTCCCAACTCATCCATGCCATCTTCTTCTTCCCATTCTCAACACCCCACCAATACTGGCGGATCATGCGAGTCAGCTCATCACATACCAATGCAGGTAACTTAAAGACACTCATGACATAAGTAGGAATCGCCTGTGCGACTGCCTTGATCAAGATTTCCTTATTCCCAGCGGACACATATTGTTCGCTCCAATCAATAAGTTTCTTGCGTAACCGATCTTGGAGGGTTTCAAAGTTTCCCTTATGTACTCTTCCTTCCGGGACCGGGAGGCCCAAATACTTTGGCTCAAAAACTTCCTGGGTTATTTCCAAGACCGACTTCACCTCATGTATCACAGATGGCAAGCAATTCCCTGTAAAGAGGATGGAGCACTTCGACGGGTTAATTAATTGTCCAGTCGCCGCCGAATACGTGTTCAACACCCTCTTAACCAAGTTAGCTTGCTGTTCTGAGGCTTGAAAAAATAGGAGTGAGTCATCTGCAAACAAAAGATGCGTAATCACCGGAGCAGAGCTGCATATCTAAACCCCTTGTAGGCCATCCTCTCTCATTGATTTATGCAACAGGGCAGACAGTGTATCAGCCACAAAGAGGAAGAGAAAGGGTGATAAGGGGTCACCTTGACGGAGCCCTCTTGAGGGGGAGAAGGCCTCCACTAACTTGCCATTGAATTTCACAGAATACTTCACAGATGTAACGCACGCCATAACACAGGAAATCCAAGCATCACAGAAACCCCACTTGGACAGAGCCCTCTCCAAGAAGTTCCAGTCAACACGATCATACGCCTTTGAAAGATCCAGTTTGTAAGCACACCAAGGCGAAGAATTTTGCCTGACGTTTTGTATGTGGTGGATACATTCAAAAGCAATTATGGAATTATCAGAAATAAGCCTCCCAAGGATGAAGGCACTCTGATTTTCAGAAATTAGCTCATCTAAAAGTGGTTGAAGCCTATTTACCATGCACTTGGAGACAATCTTGTACACCACATTGCATAAGCTAATGGGTCTAAAATCCTTGAGTTCTCGCGGATGTTGCACTTTGGGGATTAGCACAATAGTCGTATCATTAACACCATCCGACATGATTCCACTAGTAAAGAACTCCTGTACCGCTGCCACAATTTCCACCTTAAGAGTCTCCCAGTTCCGTTGGTAAAACCTGGCCGGGAACCCATCACATCCCGGGGCTTTCAACGGACCAATCTGAAACAGCGCATTGGATATCTCCTCATCTGTATACGCTCTACATAAGGCCTCATTCATCTCCAACGAGACTTTAGGGGTAATAGTTTCCAGAACCTCAGTCGGATCCAGGGTCGGATCCTTGGTGAAAACCTCTTTGAAATATGAGCATGCCATCCTTTCCATCTCCGACGGCGCCACGCACCAGGACCCATCTTATTTCCTAAGTCTCTGTATAAGATTTCGCCTCGCCCGCCACACTGCCCGGCGGTGGAGGTATTTAGTGTTACGCTCCCCCTCCTTCAACCACCTGATACGAGATCGTTGCAACCACAGCATCTCCTCCCGGTACAGCAACTCATCAAGTTCATTCACCTTTGACCGAATTTGAGCTCGGTCCGCTCCTGATAGCTGCAGGTCAGAGAGCTGGCCCCGCAACCGTTCGATCTCTTTCAACACATTCCCGAAAGTAGCTTTGCTCCATCGCTTCAAATCTCCCATTACTTGTTTCAGTGATATGGCAATTGAACCCAAGTCACCGGCTGGCCGGTGCCTCGCCCACGCCTCAGAGATGATCGAGGGGAACTTCACATCACGCTCCCACATGATCTCATACCTCAATACAGACGGCTTACGCCCCGGCTCCTGCACCCCCTCTAGGTTTATTAAGAGCGGGCTATGATCCGAGCAGGAGGTGGCTAAGTGCATAACTCGGGCCACCGGAAAAAGATCCCACAAAGCCTCATCAGCACAAGCCCTATCAAGACACACTTGAACATTGCGATGGCCGTCCTGGCCATTATTGTATGTATAGGGGAGCCCCGAGAACCCTAGGTCCTGTAGCTCACATGTTACCAGGAAATCTCTAAACAATTCCATTTGAGACTCTGATCTAGTCGTTCTTGAGAGGTGTTCATGCTGCCATAAGGCTTCATTGAAATTGCCGCACACCACCCAAGGTTCTTGAGACACTGCCCTCAGACGACAAAGATGATCCCACATGCGATGACGATTTTCCACACGTGGTTCCCCATAGACAAAGGTTCCTCTCCAAGTAGTGCCAGAACCCACATCGTAAACCCGAACATCGATAAATCTGCTGCATGATTCGAGCACTGTCACTGACAGTGTCTCCTCCCAGAACAAAGCAAGGCCACCACTTCGACCGTCACTGCTCACACCATGAAAGCCTTTTAGGCCTAATCTCCACTTCAACTTCTCCACTTTAGCTGCTTCTTGCCTAGTCTCACAAAGAAAGACTAGCTTGGGGTTATTGGCTTTTGAGAGGGCCAACACCTCACGAACTGTCCGGCGGTTCCCCCCCGGCAGTTCCATGATATGATATTCATTGCGTCCGGCGGTCCTCCTCGAGGGAGGCCGCCGATCTCTCGTTGTTGTCACTAACAGAATTCACTTTCAACCTCTTGCTGCTTGAATTACTTCTGGTGGGAGAGGCAGCCCCCTCAGGATCAATTTCCTTACCATCAGTGATGGCCAGCATTGTTTTTGGCACGCCAGGGCCGTCACCCAGTGGCTTCCCTGCCTCCTCCAAGTCCAACCTCCTTTTTGGGACAAAAACCCCGTCCGTTCTGTCACTAGTTTTCTTGATCGGGCTCGTTGCTGTGTCCAACACTTCGGCATCATAGGGGGCATACTGAGGTTCCGATCTACCGGGCACCTTGTCATCAGCCTTCATTGGCGCATATCCAGTAGGTTTAGTAGTACGCTCCTCTTGCCTGGGTTTATTGGGAGCATCTGTATAGATCCATTCACCAAATTTGAGATCCTTCTCCTCATGGATGCCCAGACCGCACTCTTTGTGATCATGACCAATCAGACCACAGAACTTACAAAATCTAGCGAGTTTCTCATATCTAACCAGGTAAACCTGGCGCTCCTTAGCGCGGACTGAAGGAAATATGCCCTAGAGGCAATAATAAAGTTATTATTTATTTCCTTATATCATGATAAATGTTTATTATTCATGCTAGAATTGTATTAACCGGAAACATAATACATGTGTGAATACATAGACAAACTTAGTGTCACTAGTATGCCTCTACTTGACTAGCTCGTTAATCAAAGATGGTTATGTTTCCTAACCATGAACAAAGAGTTGTTATTTGATTAACGGGATCACATCATTAGGTGAATGATCTGATTGACATGACCCATTCCATTAGCTTAGCACCCTATCGTTTAATATGTTGCTATTGCTTTCTTCATGACTTATACATGTTCCTATGACTATGAGATTATGCAACTCCCGTTTGCCGGAGGAACACTTTGAGTGCTACCAAACGTCACAACGTAACTGGGTGATTATAAAGGAGCTCTACAGGTGTCTCCAAAGGTAGATGTTGGGTTGGCGTATTTCGAGAATATGATTTGTCACTCCGATTGTCGGAGAGGTATCTCTGGGCCCTCTCGGTAATGCACATCACATAAGCCTTGCAAGCATTGCAACTAATGAGTTAGTTGCGAGATGATGTATTACGGAACGAGTAAAGAGACTTGCCGGTAACGAGATTGAACTAGGTATTGGATACCGACGATCGAATCTCGTGCAAGTAACATACCGATGACAAAGGGAACAACGTATGTTGTTATGCGGTCTGACCGATAAAAGATCTTCGTAGAATATGTAGGAGCCAATATGGGCATCCAGGTCCCACTATTGGTTATTGACCGGAGATTTGTCTCAGTCATGTCTGCATTGTTCTCGAACCGTAGGGTCCGCACGCTTAACGTTACGATGACCGTTATTATGAGTTTATGCATTTTGATGTACCGAAGTTAATTCGGAGTCCCGGATGTGATCACGGACATGACGAGGAGTCTCGAAATGGTCGAGACATAAAGATTGATATATTGGACGGCTATATTCGGACACCGGAAGTGTTCCGGGTGATTTCGGATAAAACCGGAGTGCCGGAGGGGTTACCGGAACCCCCCGGGGAAGTAATGGGCCTGAGGGGAGAGAGAGGGCAGCAGCCCAAGAGGTGGCGCGCCCCCCCTCATGGGGAGTCCGAATTGGACTAGGAGGGGGGGGGGCGGCCCCCCTTTCCCTCTCCCTCTCCCTCTCTTTCCTTCCCCCTTAAGTTTCCTAATTGGACTAGGAAAGGGGAGTCCTACTCCCACTAGGAGGAGGACTCCCCCTCCCCTTGGCGCGCCCCATAGGGCCGGCCGGCCTCCCCCTTGCTCCTTTATATACGGGGGCAAGGGGGCACCCTAGGACACACAAGTTGATCTTCGTGATCGTTCCTTAGCCGTGTGCGGTGCCCCCTTCCACCATATTCCACCTCGGTCATATCGTTGTAGTGCTTAGGCGAAGCCCTGCGTCGGTAGAACATCATCATCGTCACCACGCCGTTGTGCTGACGGAACTCATCCCCAAAGCTTTGCTGGATCGGAGCCCGGGGAGCGTCATCGAGCTGTACGTGTGCTAAGAACTCAGAGGTGCCGGAGTAACGGTGCTTGGATCGGTCGGATCGGGAAGACGTACGACTACTTCCTCTACGTTGCGTCAACGCTTCCGCTTCGGTCTACGAGGGTACGTAGACAACACTCTCCCCTCTCATTGCTATGCATCACCATGATCTTGTGTGTGCGTAGGAATTTTTTTGAAATTACTACGTTCCCCAACACGGACGACGCTGACGTACTTTGTGAGGGGCTTGCGGATATCATGTCGCACCCGAACCCTAACATAATCACCGCGGGTGTTCCCGTTCAACCGCATCTCCATGATTTCACCAGCATCCTTCAGCAGCTTTTCCACGATGTTTTGCTTGCAGTAAGGGTCTGGAAGCTTGTGAATCTGCAGCCAGATGGGGATGTGGAAGAATTCCACCTCCTCCGCCTTGCTGAAGCCATCGTACGGGCATAGAAGCACTGCCATGTTGCGAAAGAGCCAGGGACCCTGCTTCATCATGCGGTCCCAGTCCCCCAAACAGCATGCTTGGACGATGAATTGATTAGGGCCAACAGGCCGAAATCTTATTTCCTGCGCAGGGTTCCATGCCGCCCTCATGTCCTTGTAGAAGGCTGATGGGCTAAAATTCCTGTTAGTATGAACCCTAGCCAGGGCAAGCCAGCGGACGATCTCTAGAATCTCAAGATCATCCTCATCGATCTCCACATCCGCAAAGTCATCGTCGTTCAGATCCAACTTTTCCAGAAAGTCACCCAGATCCGATCGTGCAGCCGCGGCGGCGCCGCTGCCGCCCGTGGCGGAGTGAGCGTCGGAGGGGGATGCCATCGTCGTCGCTATCTCGGTGTAGGGACGCCGAGAGCAGGGAGGGGCGAGGGCAGACGTGAACCAAGGACGATCGGTGGTGGAATTGCCGGGTAGGACTCAGAGGCGAGGAAGATCGCCTAAGAGGAGAGAAACCCTAGCCGCCAGGCGTAGGGGAAGTTCACTGGCAGTGATACAACTGCCTTAACTAAATCATGAGCTTCAAAATTACATTCTCTATGCTCAAACTTGAAACAAACATCCCTGAAGTCGCTGCTTCGATGCTTAATTTCACTGATCACCATTGCGTAAAACAGTGGCTGCTCCCTTGTTGATACTCGTCACCACCTCAAGGCAATCTGAAGCAATAACCAGGCTTTGGATGTGTAGGTCTTTAGCTAACGCCAAGGATTCATTAACTGCATGTGCCTCCAATGATGCAGCATCCACAAGACCATCATAGACTGTAACAGAAGCACCAAGATACTGTTCGGTATGATACTGGGGCGGCGGCTGGATAGGAGAGAAGCTCGGCCACTGGGGGTCTGGGGGTGCTGTTGGGCTTGGGCTGGCGAAGAATACTTACAGGCCTAAATATGTGTGTGGATCTAAAAAAAAGGATATGTGTGTGTGTTGCTGAGTTTCAGCCCTAGGGCTCGTTACAGATTGTATTTTTCCCCCTTAACTACAACATATTACAATATGTCTTCACTATGTACAATGTGGGTGTATGTGTGTGAAGGTGTGTGTCTATGTGGTAATCGGTGTTTTTAAAGAAAAATCTCAAAGGAGCAGCGGCGGCAGTATCGGCCATATATACCACAATTCGGTCATATCGCACAATTTTGTCATATCGCAAAGTTCGGTCATGCCACACAGTTTATATTCTTGCACAACAGTACTCTCTTCCTTTTTTAAAGAGTGTGCTTCCAACTTTGTTTGAGGGTCAAACTATCTCAAAATTTGGCCGTGTTTGTGCAAAAATATAATAATGTTTGTGAAACCAATTAGGTATATGATGAAAATATATTTTATCATGAATCTAATACTACTAATTTGATGGCATAAATGTTGGTGTATTATTGTATAAATGCGGTCAAACATAAAAAAGTTTGACTTTCCAACAAAGTTGGAAGTACACTCTTTTAAGGACGGAGTTAGTACAGTGTACTCGTGTATCTCGATAGGGAGCACGGTGATGAGGCCCATAGATCGAAGTGGACAAAGATAATTAATGCTAGCTCCTTCTTCATGAATAAGGGGGATGTAGATATATAGCTAGGTTACATCATTACATGAGTAGGTCTACTTGGGAAGGAGAGATGAGTCTAACTAGTGGGGAGGGACAGAGAGCCAGTGAGTCAATCGAGTAGAGGCCTCATGAAGATAGGAAGAAGGCTAGGGAGAGAGAGAAGAAAGCAAGTGAGAGGAAGAGAGGAAAGGGGAGCCATGCATTAATGGAGATGGTGGAGGGGCAAAGGAGAGAGAGGGAGTAGGGGGGAATTGAAGGAAGAGAGAAGAAAACAAGTGGAAGAGGAAAGCTAGCTATGGGAGAAGGAAGGTGTCGAGAGAGGGAGGGGGGAAAGGTGGCTGATATTTTCGCTGGCACGCTTAGCAGTAGCGCGGGCCACTACCTATAGCGCGGGGTAGTAGGCCCCTGTGACGGTAAGTGGGGCCCACAAGCTGACTATACGTATAAATAATAGTACCGCGGGTGTAGGACCCACGCTGCTGCTATAAGATTAGTTGCAGCGCAGGTGTTATACCAAACGCTGCTAATGTGGCCAGCCCCGGGGGTACCGAAGGTTTGTACCTATAGCGTTGGGTATTTCCAGTGGCGGAGCCAGGATTAGAACAAACCCCGTGCCTAAAAAAAATTTGTCCGGAGGGAAAAACTTAATGTTCATAATGCTTTTAGCTACCTCAAAAGACACCCCATATAAAATATGGCTCAATTGCCACCTTGAAAGATTGTATTTCCAACTTTATTGAAGGGTCAAACTATCTTAAAATTTGACCGTGTTTGTGTAAAAATATATCAATTTTTGTGAAACCAAATAGGTATATGACGAAAATATATTTTATCATAAATCTAATACTACTAATTTGATGGCATAAATATTGGTGTATTATTGTATAGATGCGATCAAACATAAAAAAGTTTGACTTTCCAACAAAGTTGAAAGTACACTCTTTCAAGGACAGAGGGAGTATAGTGTACTCATGTATCTCAATAGGGAGCACGGTGATGAGGCCTATGGATCGAAGTGGACAAAGATCATTAATGCTAGCTCCTTCTTCATGAATAAGGGGGATGTAGATATATCGCTAGGTTACTTCATTACATGAGTAGATCTACTTGGGGAGGAGAGATGAGTCTAACTAGTGGATAGGCAGAGAGAGCTAGTGAGACAATGAAGTAGAGGCCACATGAAGATAGGAAGAAAGCTAGGGAGAGAGAGAGAGAGAGAAGAAAGCTAGTGAGAGGAAGAGAGAAAAGGGGAGCCATGCATTAATGGAGATGGTGGAGGGGCAAAGGAGAGAGAGGAGCATAGGGAGAATTGAAGGAAGAGAGAAGAAAACAAGTGAAAGAGGAAAGCTAGCTATGGGAGAAGGAAGGTGTCGAGAGGGGGAGGGGGAAAGGTGGCTGATATTTTCGCTGGCAAGCTTAGCAGTAGCGCGGGCCACTACCTGTAGCGCGGGCGTAGTAGGCGCCCGTGACGGTAAGTGGGGCCCACAAGCTGACTATACGTATAAATAATAGTAGCGCAGGTGTAGGACCCAAACTACTGCTATAAGATTAGTTGCAGTGCAGGTGTTATACCAAACACTGCTAATGTGGCCAGCCCCGGGGGTACCGAAGGGACCACTTAGTAGTAGCCCGCGCTACTACTAAGTTGTACCTATAGCGTTGGGTATTTCCTAGTAGTGTATTCACCCTCCACCCTCTAGTCATCAGTACCGATCCTTTTCGCAATAGGGGAAGAGCGGCTCCTCCGCCGAGCGGCAGCCAGCCGCGGGACAAGGCTGATGTGGCCCTCCGGCATCCTTATACCGCTGGAAGGATGACGACGATGGCACGGCGGCGACACGGACATCGACGACGGTACGGCAGGATAGGGCGGTCATGCGTACGAGGTGTTCGTCTGATGTAGCTTTTAATTTTTATATATTTTTTAGTAAAACAGTCAAAAAATCATTCTTTTATGTAAGTTATATCCGAACTTTAATGAAATCTGCCATCTTTTCCTGAATTTCGTCCTGTTAGTTTAAATAGTTGATGAAATGTACATGGGCATCTTTGCATGGCTGGCTCCCGCATCAATGTCGGCGGACTGGTCCTTCTCCAGTGGTGTAGCTAGCTCCCGATGACCCAGGGCAGCTGGCCGGGCCGCTCCGGCCATTCTTCAATAATAATTAGTACAAATCAATGATAATTAGTATTGGTAATTCCTTGGGCAAATGCCGGACCACGTCACGGTGTAAGGAATTTGCCTTGGCAGGCTGGCTCCGCCACTGCCTCTGTCCGCGGACGGATGTCAAAGCATATTTGCGGATCTGCATTGGATATGCCCTTAAAAACATGTTCTTACTTCTCACAGTTGGTGGAAGATGGGCCCGCTGTCTAGTTTGTGAGGCCAATACACCAGGAAGAAAACCTTTGAACGAGTCGCCAGAGCAGATATATACTAACCTCCGGTCTCTTCTTATATTAGTCAATGTATACGTGCAATGCACATTAATTCGGAAGTATATTAAGTGCATGCGGGTATTAAGTAGGATATTATTTATGTGTTATTATGTGATTAGCATTATATTTGGCATGAAATTAACTGCACGCTAAACGTGTTGAGCACTCGACATTGAAACAATCTAGGTCATTGGATTGACATGATTTGATGGCCGAGATTAATTGGATCTGCCCCTTTGTGTCTTTTTATATTGGTATAGATATAGATATAGATATAGATATAGATAAAATATATAGTATAAGAAAAAGGAAAAGGTGGATCAGATCTTTTTTTTTGATAATTAGGTGGATCAGGTCCTTAATTAGTCTTTCTTTTTAGGGGTTGGGTTCTTTATTAGTCAATGCCTTGAGGAGTACGAACGCACCACAATCCACATAGTACGAAGGTAATCAACAGGCTAGCTACCTCGTGCCGTGATCGGGAGGAACTAGTATTCCGACTCGTGTACAAACATCGCGAAATATATACCCGGCTAATCGATTAGCTACTTTTCTACCTCCTACAGCCGTGCGTAGATTGATCGAAGAAAGATGGCCCTGGCGTCGCTGCCGGACGACCTTGTCCTCGAGGTTCTCGAACGTGTCAAGGATGTAGCCACCCTCTTCCGCTGCGCAACGACATGCAAGGGTTGGTGCCGCCTTGTCATCGCCAACCCCACCTTCCTTCGCCGCTGCTTGCCGGAGGACGCATGCTATCCCTTTGTTGGCTTCTTTACACAGCAGCGGTGCCGCGACGGGGTCTCCTTCATTCCAGGGCCGCGTCCTGTTCTGGACCCTCGTCGCCGTTTCCTTGGCTCCCTCGTCCCCAACATCAACGACAAGTTCAACCAGCCATTGCCGCTCACCTCACGCCAGGGCCTCCTCCCTCGTGCGCCTCGACCGGTATCAGGGTTGTGGCCTCCTTGGCGTGTGCAACCTGATCACCGGCACATTCGACGTGCTCCCCCCTCTAGAGCGTACATGGAGTTCCAACCACCACCACCTGGCTGGCTATGCTATACTGACGGCTGCAGACTGTTCGAGCTCGGGGGACCACCCCCAGGACCAGCAGTTGCCCTTTTTCAAGGTGATGATCCTGACCATCGATATGGACATGATGCAGTACAATATCCAAACAATTTCATCGGCCAATGACTCAGGATGGAACATATCCTTCGGGAGTCTGAAGAACAAGAGCCGGAGCATCTGCATGGCGCTCAGGCAACAGAACGCGGTGGTGTGCCGTGGAATGGCGCATTGGCTGTTTTGGGACATATCAGGCTTATACACTCTAGATGTAGACGCCCGGACTGATCACGTGTCTAGAAAGTTGTTGGACATGAGACTGATCAATAAGTTGTTTGGTCGTCCTACTTATGATGATCCCCACCTTGTTGTCAACGGGAAGGGGAGGCTCATGTTGGTCTACTTGGACAAGGGAGGTTACTCGTTGGAGATATGCACATCTCACAACAACGGAAGGTGGCACCATGCCTTGACGCGCAAGCTAAAACAACCGAATCAGAAGAAGAATAAGAAGAAGACTCAAGGAGGAGTTCTTTACACTTGCTTGGGAGAGAAGAACGGCACGTTGATCGTCAAGGACAACAATCATGATGCCTACGTTATTGATATCAATACAGGGGTGATGCAAGAGGTAATAGATTCACCACACACTCGTCGCCTCAACCGGGGAAAGACTGTGCCCTTTGAAATGGATTGGCCAGCCTTCTTTGTTTCACAGCTTGGTGTAGTAGCTACATAGTGGGATTAATCTTCTTTTCTTTTGCAATGCAAAACATGTAGTGTGGACGGTAAATACACTGGGTTGATTGAGATCAGTGCATGTCCAGCGGGCCACATGGTTGCAACAAGTGATATAAGTTTTCTTTTAATATCGTATATGGTATATATATAGGCTTTGTCAACTTTTTGTTATACTAACCCCATAAATAAAACTTTTTGTTATACTAGCGGGTGGAGGTGCAGCGGCACGCCGCGCCCGTGGAAGCGCTACTGTCATCAGTTGTTAATGTTCTACATGGTAATAGTAGTAGACTAAGAATATAATTGCAGTGGCCGCACATCTTATTCTAGATTGCCCTCCAGCGTGTGATTTGTATCTCGGGTATGTATGTAGTTGACTTAAGACTCTTTCAGAGTAATAGAGTGGCGCTAGCTGATACGTGATCTTTATCTCAGTTAGTCAGGCTGCTCTTTGCGTAATACTACTATGTAATTATGTATAGATCTTTCTTTTCATGTCAGTCTGTTCAGATTTTTATCAGTTTATCTACAATTTAGCTAAGATGCAGACTTGTCTAACAGATGACAACATTTGGAAACAACTATGTAAGTAGTACTTGTGTTTGCAAAAAAAAAAGGTATCAGTGAGTTTTTTTTTGTTTTCTTGAAAAAACTGTTTTTCTGTAGCACTGTTGGATAAAAGGAAAAGAATTTTTTTTTCTAGATTAGTGTTCAAGCAGTATGATATTATTACACCTCGGAAAGCACTGGTTCAAAAGATTACTTAAAAGGGTGATTCGCGGTTCAGAAAGAAAGGACACTAAAGGGTCAATACATCCATAAGGCAAATTACAATTTGGTCTTCCTTTATCACAGAGCTGCTGATTTTCGGTACAGCCTCCTCTTCTCCATGATCGCCTCTGTCTTCTTTGTGATTTTTCGAATGGAAAAAATAACTCATCCGCAATGTGGCGCATGGTACAATATTATTACATCAACATTTTGTACAACTGATTGTTGTATTAATTATTTCAATCTAGCTGTGCTCATGTTTTCTTCGACTTCTTATCCGTAGGTGCATGTTGTACTATGTCGTGTGTCCTTGTGTAGTGCTGGTAGCATCTAGTGGCTGGAAATGATTTACAAAACTGTATGAGTTCAAACCGATACAGTATACTTGGCCAAAAGCTTCAGAAGCATGGTCTATTGTTGTTTACCTTGTTTTTCTCTGTTCCTAGTACTGCATCCTCATGCTGGGTGTGATCTATAGAAGGCGTAGTCGTAAGCGGATCGGCATGTAGTGGATCTTTTGGTGTCGATGTGGAAGATGAAGATTGTCCGATGTCTGTCGATATTGATTCGTCCACGAGTCATAATAGAGCGTTCAGAGCCCCATCTTGTAAATGTTCTATTGCTTAAGTCAGTATCTGATGACTTGCTGTTTGGAATGACTGTCATCCTAAGCATTTTGCCAGGAAGGTCCAGTATTTCGGACGGCAGATAACCAGTTCGTTGTTTTGCATACACAACTCTATGATATACTTTTTTTCCCAGTGATAATATCCCCTTGTGCTCCAAGGAAAGTGAATTCTGCAAACACTTGGTTTGCTCCCCCATCACAAATCTTAATATACAGATAAAGTTTCACATGCTGGGCGGTGCAATGCATGCATCAATACGGTAGGTATATACACAAATAGAGGGAGCCTGGTAATTGTCTTGAGAGTCTGATAACTGCGTTTAGCCGGAACCAATGTTTTCACTAGTGTTAACAATGTATGCATACTCTGAACAGGATATAGTAACTGTGAAGTACAACACCTGCCCAGGCTGAATATATTAACATCTGAATCTACCATACGCATCCAGAAAAAATTGAAGGCAATTGTGTCCGGAATTGTTATATGCACTGCAGAGCACAGCACAACTCAAGTTATTAACAGCACGTGTGCTACAAACATCGCATCAAGCATCTATCCAAAAAGTTTAACAGCTGAACTGAAATAATAAGAGATACTACTGATAATTGCAAACCGTGAAACGGAGAAATGCAATAAGAAATTCACAGATTTTAAGGATCACAGAACAGTTTCATTCTGGTTGCAACCAGCAACACAGACAATCACCATTCATGGTGGTGGATGCATGAAGAAAACTGAATTACAAGTAGTGCTCCAAGTAAAAGGTATTCTATAAGTCAGGTGCAGCTTGCAAGCCAGCAAAGAGAAAAATCTGCATCTTCTCTACAGCAGGAAGGGAAACACACTCAAAGTTGACTATTAAGAAGACCACGAATCAAGCCGTCAAATCGATTCTCCAGTTAAACAAGTAGTGATGTGAGACATAAAGATTGCTAAATATTCAAGTACTGAGAAAACCACTTGATATATATGGAATAAAGCAGAGAACATGAGGCAGATCAGTTGGGAATTATTTCAAAAGTAGAGCAAAATGGCTTGGAGATTTTGAGATTTTAAATATCATTGGATTTTATCCCAATTTAAATTTATTTTCAAATTAGTTTGAATTTGACTAGAAATTTCGGGATTAAAAATAGTTCTGACTCCATCGAAATATGATAAATTTCATTGAATGTTTTAACCGTGGTACTGGGCAGAAAATTAGTTGTAATAAATTCCTTCAAAATTAGTAAATGGGCTATAAATTATTTAAAAAAATAGCAAATGGGATATACGTTGTCGGCCACACGATTGGAGGCTGACTCGTGGGCCTATTAAGTCGACGCGTACGCAAGGGTTTGTCAACTTAGTCAACAATCGATTCTACGAGCGTGACCGTTCGATGTCAATCCAATGGCCGCTGTGCTTCTTCAGTCTCTGACCTTCTTGGTCCAGCCACCCAAACTAGCGTCGACAGGACCGCCTGGTCCCGACTCCGATGGGTGATTGTGCTGCTGCGAAGGACTAACTGCCCCACCCTACTCTTGTCGTTAACTAGGCAATCCCTCTACTCACCAACACCTTCTGCTCGTCTCCGATGATGGCAGCCTCACCCTGCAGCCTAACTAGTCAACCCTCGCACTCCCCTCCGCTTGGGACTCCACTGTCGCGTCTTCCCCGGCTTCGGGTCATTCCCTTCCTAGGCTTCGCCGTTGTCCACCGCCTTGGTGCTCTCGGCACGGCGTCATTAACGTGATCAATGAATAACAACCATCAGAAAATGACTGTACTTCGAGGGGGTGCCTGCCTCAATTCATGACTGGCTTCGTGCACTTAAGAGTGATCTTGAGATCCTAAGTTATAGAGTGAAAAACCAGAACTTCCTGAGTTCATCAAAACTTTTTCTGCCTCTCTTATTGTATAGAAGCAAACTACATAAACCTCCCTCTGCAGCTGGCCTCTGTGCCAAGTAAAATCTAAACTTTGTACATATTTCAATTAATGGAGCAATGGTAGGAGCCTCTCCTGTTGTTTTAACTGTTAAAACAAACATGCTCCTCGTGTACCTGGTATTTAGCTACATTACATGATACTGGGATATAGATACGGAAATATGGAAAAATGACATTTTCAAAACATGTACTCATGGGGATATGACAAGAATATGTATATAGGGTGAATAAAATAGTTCAACACGACATTACGAACTAAATTAATAATAATTTGGATTTATTAAAAATGCAGTAGATGGTGACGGACAGTTGAAAAGACACAAGTAATCCACTGAAGAAAGAGATATATCAGTCTTCTTTTTCAGAAAAGAGGATGACCCCCGGCCTCTGCATCAATCGATGCACATAACATCTTTATTATTTTTCAACAGTGTCTGACAACGTGAATACATGGATCAATCCGAAGCCACCCATCCAGTGAACAAAGTCGCAATACCTACACTCTTGATAATGTGCCCAAACCGCATGAACACGCACTATCGGAACACATAGGAAGTCCCCGGCCGACGCCTTCAGGAAGGAATACAACACCCAGGTGCCGTCATCGCCCAAAGCAGAGGACGAGAGGCTTTCGCCTGTGCTCGTGGAGGAGGTAAGAGGGACCGGATCCACCCGAAGCCTTCAGGAAGGGAATCGGCGCCGGGCGTCGACTTTGGTGAGGCTGCCACGCCAGCCTGGAGTTTCCCCCGGATTCATGCCCACCTGCCAGATTCGCCGTGTGTGCCCGCGCCCACCACATAGGCCGCACCGTGTGCCACCAACCGAGGCCGCCGCCCCAAGATCCGATCCGCCAGCCGCCAACCCGCCGTGTGAGCCCGCGCCCGCAATGTCCCTTCCAGCGACAGCTTGCCACGGTGACCACGCTCCTCCGCGGCACGCAACGCCCTAGCTCCGCGAGAGGGGAGAAACGAAGTGCCCCGCTGCCGCTGGTGCTGCACGGGCTTTGCACGGCGCCGCCTACCGGCGGCGACGAGGGGAGGGAGATCTGGGTAGGAGGTAGTTTCCCCGGTGACTAGGGTTCCGCTCGGGTCACCCATGGGGAGGGCGACGCAGGGGCCTGTTCTGGATAACACTCCATTTGTTTGACAGTTCCGAGATATAGCAGTCTAGCAGAAGATAAACTACACCTAAGATAGAGAATTTTTACACAATTACTGATTGACGATGAAACATGGTGAAACATGCACGTTCCTTCACACGGCTACCTATTTGGCTTGGCTAGCTAGCAACAATGGAGGTTGCTTGCACAGGGCAGAAGACTAAATGGGCAGTAATTGAGCAGACAAACTCACGCCTGAATGCAATAAAGATTGAACCTGAACGGCCACCACTGCAAGTCTCGGTCTATCCCACTAAATTTATAAGCTTTTCCACTGCAAGACTATTCAGTTTTCCACTAATTTCTATCACGTGTGAAATCCGGGCGGAGACAAACGCCTTCTCAGGCAAAAAGGGCCGGGACAAGCCGGGATTAGAAAAGAGGGGGCGCTAATTTCAGGGATTTGAAGTTTATGGTTCATTGCAGACTTTGACTATGATATCAAGGTTTTTCTCAGACTTATTCCTTTTTAAAACTAAAGTTGCCATCCAAAAAGAAAAAATAAACTGAAACTTGCCATCCCCCCAAAAATTGCTATGCTTGAAAACTAAAATTGCCATCCTTATGTCAGTAAACTTACCAAAAAAACGTTTGGAATTGCTATGTGTTCATTTCACATATATGGCACTTATCAGGGGCAAAGGAAAATTAGAGTCCTATATACAGAAACTGGTGTCCTAGTCTATATATGTCGGATATAGTTTGCTCCGTAGTATATGGCAAGTTTGCCGTGGAGATCTAGATGTACGTCTATATAAGCAAGCCATGGCAGCTTGTAATAAACCACATCGTGGGAAGAATCATATAGAAAAAAAAAGAAGGGTACGATTGGAGCCCTCGGCAAATTTTTTTTTGACGAGATCAACATGAAACGCACGGCGAACATGGGGCCTTCGCAGCCGGCATCTTCAGGGACAAAGCGGAGCAAGAAGCAGCAGCAGCATGCTCCAGCTCCACCATCGCCGTTACTACCGGAGGAGATGCTCGGTGAGATCTTTGCCCGGTTGCCAGCCAAGTCAGTTGGCCGCTTCCGCTGCCTGTCGCGCTCGTGGGCCGCCTCACTCTCGTCGGCCTCCTTCGTCGACCTCCACCACCAGCAAGCGAACCGCCAGCAGCAGCAGCAGCGGTCGGCAGGCACGCCGCCCAATCTCTTCTTCACGACCGCGCAGTGCTGCCTCCATGCGTGGCGGTGGCGGTGGCGCGACGACGATGGTCTGCCGGTAATGCATCGGCAGACCGGCGCGACGTCGCTTTCTCTTCTCCCGCAGCTGGACAGCGACAGCGCTCTCCGGGTGCTCACCCCCAAGCCCTGCCACGGTCTCGTCCTGCTCCACCGCTGGCCCAATCATGGTCACTACGTGTGCAACCCGAGCACCGGCACACTCTGGTGTCTTCCCGACACCAAGATACCGAGCAGGATGTGCTGGCGGTACAACTACAGCCTACCGGGCACCTACGTAAACTGCGTCTCCTACGGCCTGGGTTACGATCCAGATGCCAAGGAACACAAGGTGGTACGGCTCTTCTACCTCAACAAAAGAGGACGCAGAGCTGCGGTCACTGCCTGTGAGGTCTACTCGATCGGAGGGAGCCAAGCAGGCGCGCACTGGAGGCCCGCCGCTCAACGTGCCCCCTCGTGCACCGTGCGTCCATGGACGGCCGCTGTGTTCTTCAGTGAACGCCTTCACTTTGTCCAGCAGCAGGAACGTGGTGGCCACTGCAGCTGCATCATCACTTTCAACGTATGCAACGAGACTTTCGGTTCGTTGATGCCCCCATCGGGTCTACACAATGTCGCGTTCGAGCTGACAGTGTTGGATGGATGCTTGTGCCTTCATTATGGAAATGATGCTACTAAGGGTGATGTAACATCCTCGATGCGACTATAGCTCCCATGTGTCGAGGCACAACTTAGAGATATAATCACATTGAAGGCATATGTCGCAAGTGAGGTAATCTTCACACAACCCATGTAATACATAAGGGAAAGAGATACATAGTTAACTTACAATCGCCACTTCACACAATTACATAAATAAAACATTACAATATCCAAATACAATCAAGATCCGACTACGGAACCAAAATAAAAGAAGAACTCCAAATGCGACAAAGGTCCCCGATCGACCCCAACTGGGCTTCACTACTGATCAACTAGAACGAAACAACATAAAGGACAAAATCTTCATCGAGCTCCTCCTGAGCTGGGTTGCGTCATCTGCACGGACTCATCGGCACCTGCAAGCTGGTTTTGGAAGTATCTGTGAGCCACGGGGACTCAACAATCTCGCACCCTCGCGATCAAGACTATTTAAGCTTATGGGTAAGGTAAAGGTATGGGGTGGAGCTGCAGCAAGCGACTAACATATATGGTGGCTAACATACGCAAATGAGAGCGAGAAGAGAAGGCAAAGCATGGTCGATAAAAGTATGATCAAGAAGTGATCTTGGACTACCTACGTCAAGCATAACTCCAACAACCGTGTTCACTTCCCGGACCCCGCCGGAAAGAGACCATCACGGTTACACACGCGGTTGATTCATTTTAATTAAGGTCAACTTCAGGTTTTCTACAACCGGACGTTAACAAATTCCCATCTGCCCATAACCGCGGGCACGGCTTTCGAAAGTTCAAATCCCTGCAGGGTGTTCCAACTTAGCCCATCACAAGCTCTCACGGTCAATGAAGGAATAGACCTCCACCCGAGACATTCCGATCAGACTCGGTATCCCGGTACAACAAGACATTTCGACAGGGTAAAACTAAACCAGCAACACCGCCCGAATGTGCCGACAAATCCCGATAGAAGCTGCACATATCTCCTTCTCAGGGCACACTCAGATGAGCTCTCCATACAACTAAAACCAAATCTCGAGTTTCCCCGAGGGGGCGCTGCACATGACTCTAGTTCGGACCAACACTCAGAGGAGCACTGGCCCGGGGGGGGGGGTTAGAATAAAGATGACCCTTGAGTCTGCAGAACCCAAGGGAAGGTGGTAGGTTGTTAGTGCAAATGGTAAAACCAATGTTGGGCATTGCTGGAAGAGCTTTACTTAAGGCGAACTGTCAAGGGGTTCCCATAATAGCCCAACCGCGTAATGAACGCAAAATCCGGGAACATAACACCGATATGACGGAAACTAGGGCGGCAAGAGTGGAACAAAACACCAGGCATAAGGCCGAGCCTTCCACCCTTTACCAAGTATATAGATGCATTAATTAAATAAGATAGATAGTGATATCCCAACAAGTAAACAATGTTCCAACAAGGAAAGATCTCCATGTTCCAACAAGGAACAAACTTCAACCTTCACCTGCAACTAACAACGCTATAAGAGGGGCTGAGCAAAGTGGTAACATAGCCAATCAACGGTTTGCTAGGACAAGGTGGGTTAGAGGCTTGGTTCAACAATATGGGAGGCATGACAAGCAAGTGGTAGGTATCGCAGCATAGGCATAGCAAAAGAGCGAGCAACTAAGCAAAGCAAAGATAGAAGTGATTTCGAGGGTATGATCATCTTGCCTGAAATCCCGCAAGGAAGAAGAACGAGTCTATGAAGAAGACAAACGGACGTAGTTGAACGGGTCCTCACAAACGCGACGTTAACGGAACCAACCTGAAGAAGCAAACACCGGAAAAGAAGCACACAACATAGTAAACAACCAACACAAGAACATGGTATGATATGCGAGATGCGGTATGCGATGCATATGCATGATTGGACAAGGAATGCATGAACCTGGCCTCAACTTGGAAAACCAAGTGTGCCACTGGAAAGATGAGATGAAATCGCTTGAAAACGATATAAAGAACGCCGGAATCGGAGTTACGGTTTGGAAATGGCAAGCGATTCAAATGACATCGGTCTGCGATTTACAGCAAGTAGGCATCTAAATGCAATGAAATGAACATGCTACAGCACCCAAACATGGCAACAAAATACATGGCAGAGATGCATTCAAGATGCTTAACAAAAGTCTAGCACTGAGCTACGGCCAATTCATCCATTAGCAGGTTCAAACAAGCATGGCAAAAATGCAAACGGTAAATAGATCTCAGACTTAGTGAAGTTAACACTTGTCTGGAATTTCAGATCATATAGCCCTCTTCGGAGCAACAAAACAACAAGCTACAGGACGTGAACATGACAAAGTAAAACATGGCATGGAGCTACTCAACAAGCTCAACAAAAGTCCCTTAGTGACCTTGAGCCAAAAGGGATCACAAAATATACTAACAATCACACGAACATAGCAAAAACATAATCAGTTTTCAGACATAGTGAAAACTGACACATGCTGAAACATAACTCACGAAGACATGTTTACGAGCTCGATGCACTCACTACGGTGCAAGTCATGGCAAGACAAGCATACACCCATCAAGAAGGCACAAAATACAAGCTAGACATGGCAAGAACAATAGCATAGCATGCACGGATCAACTACAACATCATCGGCAAAATCGCAAATAAGTTGACGATCTGCCCAGATTCACAACGAAGCAAAAGTAGAGCTCGATTGACTCAAGCTAGGGTGCTCCACAATTGCAAACAAAGGCATGGATGGATAGAACACTACAATATTAACAAAACTCCTTTACTGATCATCCTCAAAAGAGGCACGGATCACTAGGAAACAACATGAACATATGGCATCATGAACTAAACAATCCCAGGACTTAGTGAAATTACTAAGTCCCTGAAAACAGAATTACCGAGTGCCTCACTTTGCAAGCTTGCACTAGACACCACACACATCACAAAAATACATGGGTTGCACCTCTGGAAAGATGACAAAACCCTTAACAAAACATATGAAGAGCACATGGTCATATCATCCACACAATAATCATGGCAAAAATGACAAATGTCTAAGATGAAGTAGCAGATCTGACAATTAACTCACGAAGCCCTCTTCCAACAGCATTTAGGGCATCAAGATGAAATTAAATGAAAATGATGCAATGAAATTAAATGATGTACTCTTTGAGGCGAACATTTTAATATGCTATATGCATGAATCGGAGCTACGGAAGCGGAGTTATAGCAGGTCAAAGATCGCATAAAAAATTAGGTTTAGAGACACAAAAGTCAACCGAGGGGATCCCCAGATCTGGATCCAGATCACTGTAGCGGCACGGAAACCGAGGCACGCCGGAGACTTCGCCGGAACAGAGGAGCGCGGTGGCCGGAGCGAAGGCCGGCGACGAGGGGAGGGCGGTGGAGTGCGGCGGCCGGGGCGAAGGCGCGGGGCGGCGCGGGCGAGGGCGGTGGCCGGCGCCAGTGGACGGGGCGGCGGACGCTGGTGGCAGTCGCGACGGTGGCCGGTGCCGGCGTCGGTGGCGGGGGGCACAAGCGCGGTGGCAGAGCAGGGCGGCGGGCGCCAGTGCACGGGAGGACGAAGGCGGCGCTCCCGGGCGGCGGCGCGAGGAGATGGGCCCGCGCGGGCCCCGGATGGGCTCCGCGGGCCGCGGCGGCGGGGAGGAGAGAGAAGGGCGACGGCCGGACAGGTGGCAGCGCGCGATTGGGCGCGGCACAGGGCCCGACATGTCCGGGCGCGGTGGCGATTTCGTCCGGGCGCGAGGTAGAGGACGGCTAGGGTTTCATCCGCGAATTTTTCGGGGATGGCCACATATTTATAGGTAGAGGGAGCTAGGAGAGTCCAAATGAGGTACGGTTTTAGGCCACGCGATCGTGATCGAACGCTCTAGATGATGGAGCAGAGTTAGGTGGGTTTGGGCCAAATTGGAGGGGTGTTGGGCTGCAACACACACGAGGCCTTTTCGGTCCCTCGGTTAACCGTTGGAGTATCAAACGAAGTCCAAATGGTACGAAACTTGACAGGCGGTCTACGGTAGTAAACCAAGGCTGCTTGGCAAGTCTCGGTCCAATCCGGAAATGTTTAATCCCCACACATGAAAGAAAGGTAGAAATGACCACCGGAGGAGAACGGAACGCCGGAATGCAAAACAGACAACAAGGAAAATGCTCGGATGCATGAGACGAACATGTATGCAAATGAAATGCGCATGATGACATGATATGCAATGCATGACACGCAAGCAATGACAACACAACAACAACGAATAACTGCACGACACCTGGCACATCAGTTTCGGGGCGTTACAACACTCCACCACTACGAGAGGATCTCGTCCCGAGATCTAGAATGGCACCGGAGGGAAAACAGAAGAGAAAGAGAAGAGGTAAAACTAAGTTGCTTCTTTGACAAACGAGTGAAACCAAGAATCTTGAGAGGTTAAGCCATTTCGAGAAAAGAATGCAACGAAGATAAATGAAGTTGAAAGCACTCCGTTAAGAAAGGGGAAAAGGAAAGAACCGATTCAGGTAGCACTCCGGTTTAGAAGGGATGCAAGACTTGATAAGGCGAAAGGAACTTGAGCAAAAAGGGCAAAACACTCTGGTTAAATGGATAAGCATGATCCAAACATGGTCCTGACAATCCAAGAAGATGGGTTGAGGAGAGCAACATCACAATGCCTCCGGAACAAAAGTAAGAATGGAATGGAGTGAACGAAGGGAAACAAGGTCTTCAACGAACCACCAGTAGGATTGGAACAATGCATGAATTGATATGATAACGAATGACGAGAACTCTTGCACGAACCACCGTAAGAATTGAAAATGAACATAGTAGGGGTGAATCACCGGTAAGAATTAACAAATGAACGAAGGTGCTTGAGACAAACTAGATGCATGAGAACGAAGAGATCAAGAACTGGTTAGAGGATATTTGATTGATGCACCGGCAAGATAGGAGAATGATAACTGACAGCTGAGAATGAATAAACCTGAATAGATGGACTCCGGATAACAAACTGAGAAGACTCTTGAATATCTCCTGATGGGTGAAAAGGATTCTCACAATCGAAAATAATTATGAGAGGATGGCAACAAGCTAGAATCACGAATCTTGAAGAGAATGGAGCAAGATTAAAGAGAAACTCTTCTTCGGTCTTCAAAATCTAAGAGTGACGACGAGAAACACCACCATGAATTATTTAGGCACTCCGGAAGAATCAAAACGAATAGTTTGAGTCAACGATGAAAAGAATTTGAAAGATCTTGGAGAAGGACATTTGACTGATGACAAATCATTCTTACATCAAACTTCGATAAGAAATTTGAGGATAGCTCCGGGAAAATAAGAAGAGTCAGGTAAGATCCTGGGAAAAGATCTGTGGGTTAGGGCCCACTCAAAAGAAACACCGTAGAACGATTTAAAAGAGAGAATGCAACGGTTGAATTAAAAGGCTTGAATGAGATAAACATCCTCAAAATAGGATTAACGGAACGCCGGAATGCAAAACGGACAACGGGGAAAATGCTCGGATGCATGAGACGAACATGTATGCAAATGAAATGCGCATGATGACATGATATGCAATGCATGACACGCAAGCAACAACAACGCAACAACAACGAATAACTACACGACACCTGGCACATCGGTCTCGGAGCGTTACAGGCGACGACACTGGTTTTTACATCTGGCGGCTAAGCCCGCCATATCATGGTCATGGAGCCGGGCAATGGGAGCAGCTTTGTTGCATCCGCCGACAGGCTTGGCCAGAAGCTCTGTTAAATTTAGACTGGATCTCTCCGCTTGAAATCTACCGTGGTGCTGACGGACACAAGAAGATTTTGTTTGCCACTTGCACTCTCAAGGTGTTCACGGTAGACATCGAGCTTAATGGTGATTGCGCACCAGAGACCCTACTCTCGCCGCCGATAGGCGATCCTCTCATGGATAGCTTCATCGGGATCAATTCCAGCTCCCATACCGTTGGTTTGTTGGAGGAGTGCCTTGTGCCCGTAGGCCGTCCAAGTGAGGAAATCATCTTCTCGTCGCTGTCTAAGAGGGCTTGGTCCAACGTTCTCAAGTGGTTGCCAACGTGGTCAGTTGTTCCATTGAGGCGTGTTTGCAAAGACTGGTGTGCACTAATTAAGAGCGATCGGTTCATAAAGCTACACACTATCCACGCAAACATGGGCCTAAAGACACCCAAAATCAGGCTCATCTCGGCTGCATGCGCTTTTCACGCATCTAGGTCGGAGAGAGCTTCGGCAGATGGAACTTGGGGCATTCATGTTTTGTGGTAGCATGAAAGTGGTGTGCTCTAAGCCATGCCATGGTCTCGTTGTTGGTAGTTGCACCATGCCGAGCTTTTCATTTGATTTCATATGCAATCCTACCATGGGTTATTTCAAGCGGATGGATCTAGATCCTGACGCGGACTCCACTTATGCTGCTGGAAGGATCGGACTACGGTACGATTCAAGGATGAATAAACATGTACGAGTACGTCTTGTGTACCGTGAGAGGAACATGGGGACCGGGAATTATCGATTGGGGTCTTTTGTCCATCTCACCGACACAGAAACATGGAGGCCAATCAGCCCTCTGCCTAGGCCAGTGGCCGAAATGCAGCCCGTCTTTGTTGATGGCAAGCTCTACTGGATGGTTGATCCAAATCTTGGGACAAAGTCTTCTCTAGGGTGTGAAATGTTTGCATTGGAAATTAGCACGGAAGAGTTTGAGGTGGTTCCAGGACCCCGGTGCAGGTACGATCAGATCACGTCCATCGTCGAGCTTTATGGTACTATTTGCGTCGTGTGCTTGGATAGGAGTGCGAGCGCAATGGACATCTGGGTGTTGGAAGGCGACGTATGGTATATTGGGTGCCGAGTAGAGCTTGGGGAGTTTTCAAACGAGTACTCGCTGGAAGATACTGTGTCGTTGACTGTTGATCCTACGACAGGAGGTTGCTGCTTAGCACAGGCAGGGCGCTAGGGTATTACTGTCCAATGACAAAAACAATAGAGACCATTCACCGTCTGGTCAGGACTCGAGATGACTGCAAGTTTGCTCCAGTACTCTGTGAGGAAAGCTTGATATGCCCATATATTCGTTATGAGAAAGCCAGCTATAGTTTAGGATGCATGTAACTGCAAGCTCATTTACCTGAAAATGAACGTCTCTATGTATCTTATTTTGGATGTGTGTCAAAAGACACATTACATATGAAGTGAAATGTGCTATTAGTCAATTAAGTCAAACTGATTGCACACTTTAGGTCAATAACACCAGTAGAAAACAGGGCTTTGGTTCGGGCCTGGCCAGCCCATTAGTCCCAGTTCAGTCAAGAACCGGGACCCATGGGGGCATACGTCCTGGTTCGTGCGCCCAGGGGGCCGGCCGGGGCCTCGTGGGCATTGGTCCCGGTTCGTATGGACCCATTTGTCCCGGTTCCTGGCACGAACCGGGACCAATGAGCCTCGCTCCGGGCCCACATCCATTGGTCCCGGTTCGTGCATTGAACCGGGACAGATGGGGGGCCTTTAGTCCCGGTTCCAGGCACGAACCGGGACCAATGAGGTGGCTATATATACCCCATCGCCGTCTAGCAGAGCACTCCACACTGCTTTATTTTTTCTGGCCGGCGAGGGGAGAGTTTTGTGGTGCTCTAGCTCACCTCCTATGCACATGAGGTGTTTGATGAAATGCCCGAGCCATAGTAGTTAAGCTTTCTCCTCTCGAAGCTCGACCTCCAACCTCCATTTTCCTTGAGATTTGTCTAGGTTTAGCGGCCCGTCACGTCCCGGCCCCGTCTTCACCGCCGTCGATCGCCCGCGCCGATCTCGTCGTCGGCACCACCATGGTGAGCCTCTTATTCTTATCTTCTTTCTGAAAGGAAAAAAAAATCTTATTTGTATGATTAGATAGATAATTGTCTAATTTTCTTAGTTTTATTATTGCTTGTTATTATATAGTGCGATGATTTTGGTATCCGCCCCAGTCGGCCCTCGTCCTGTCTATGATTCGGATGTGGTATATATTAACTTTTATAACTATTTGGTTCATTTATTGTTTATGACAATTATGCCGACCAACGTGACATAGATTTTATTTATCTAGGACGCATGTGAACCGGAAATTTTAACCGACCCTATTGTCGAGAGGTTAAATTTAGTTGAAGAAGAAAACAATTACTTGAAGGAGAAAATAAAAAAATTGAGGAGGAGAAAATGATATTGGAGTTGCATGTTGCGGATGTCGTCGATGATCACAAGATCAAGATGGATGCAATGCGCTTGAAGATTAGAAAGGTTAGAAAATATGCCATTCATACCGAGACTTGGTATCATTATGCCGTTGGATCAATTGTTACCTTGGTTGCGATTATGATCGCATTTGTTGTTGCATTAAAATGTTTTACATAGTTTCAATGTATAGTTTAATTAGATGCTCTGAAGAGCTATATGTTGTTCAATAAGAACTATGTATGTACTTTGGTTTTAATGTGATGATGAACTCAAGAACCGGTCAATTTAGGTCATAAGCTCATTTATTTGATCAAATAAGGCCAAAACAGATTTGAGAGGAAAAAACCGGTCACATGACTATCAAGTCGGCATAGCTTAGACCATTGGTGCTTTGGTTAACTTGTAGAAGGTGTTTTTTTGCAAATGTCAATCAAAATCTATACCTATACTTCCGAGTCATTCATCTGGTGGAGCTGAATTATTACGGTGTAGATTGAATCGTAAAATCCTCATCCAAAAAAATGATTTTCATGATTGTATAGACAGAAGAAAAAAAAACCCATCTCCAAAAAACATCACGTCCATCCATCCAAAAAAAGCTTCACGCCATCCACGGCTTCTTTGAAAATTAAAACAGCGTAGTTCGATAAATCAGATCACTACTCCCTCTGTCCCAAAATATAAGAACATTTTTCATATTAGTATAGTATGAAAAACGTTCTTATATTTTGAGACGCAGGGAGTATTAAGCAAGCAAACATTTTCTTTCTTATGGACTCCCTCCCCGCCTCTGCCGCCGCCCCACGCGACGAACACCATCTTTCCCCTATTTCCCTCTTCTAATCCATGGCCATGCCGCGTCGCCGGCTGAGCCCCGCTGCGGTCGAGCCGCCGCCTCACCATGAGTGGGCTATGGTCGTCGCGCTTGGAGGTGGGCCGGGCATCGCCGCGTGGTGAGAGGCCATTACGCAGGAGGGCTTCGCGGCGCATCGGCCGTTGGTTGCTCGGGTCTCTGTCCCTACTCCTGAGGGCGTCGTGTGCAAAGAGGCCGAGGGAGTGGCCCAGCCGCCGCTATCCTCGCGCGCGCGTGCTTGAGGGCATGGCTGCGGAGGGTCGTGGCCTCAGGCATCGCCGATCTGCGCAGATGCAAGCCAAGAACCACGCCTTTCACCGGGGAGCAATATTGCGGGAGGGGTCGTGGTAGCGGGCGCTCCGTGATGACCGCGAGCATGGGCCGCCGTCATCGCTTGCTGCTCTCCTCTGCTGCACCACGAATGCGAGCGAGGTTCTCCGTCGTCGTTCCTCCATGAATCCGGGAAAGCCAACCCAGCCGCATACGATTTTGGGCCACCCGCCGGTGCTGGTAGTTTCCACGAGCATGTTCCCACTGGCAGAGCTAAACGAGGGCAAAAGGGAGCCATGGACCGCCGAGAAAATATCTAGTTCTACCGTGATACGGGCTTTTGGGACGTCGGATTCTCACATTGGATGGCTCCCAGTAACTCTGCCACATTTGTAAAAAATGCCTTTTGAAAGTCCGAAAATTACGCTAAGTCTACCAGATTAGGTGGAGCTAGAAAATTCCCTTCGTTAAGTAGGCTACGGCTGGGGGTGTCGTCCGATCGAGAATCCGACAGCCCAAAAGCCCGTATGATGATAGCACTTGAGTCTTGGTAGCACCAGATACTCTCCCGTGGCCCGCCGAGCACAAAACCGGAGAGTTGCATAGCAGCCTGACTGAATGAGCATGACGATATATTCAGTCAACGGTTCTTCTCATGGTGCTTGTCGCGCGGCTTTCCTCCATGGAGAGGCTGCTTCTCGAGCTCCCCAATACAGTCCAGAAAATGTTGGCCGACCAGCTTGGTGTTTTTCAGAGGTACGCATCGTGCCTACACCTACTTGCAAGCACACATGTTCATGTCAGAATTGAAGTTTCGTATTTTGGATGTTTGGATCCGCATAGTTACTTAGTTAGTGAAACTCCCTCTTAAAAGGTAGCTATACACTGAAGATAGGAAATGCACATTTCAGGACAGTAAAATAAACAGTAAATTTTCAATTAGAAAGGTTTTTTTTGGCAAAAATAGACTGTTGTCTGGTACATAAGAGCACACATTTAAAGAACTTCATGATATAATTCAAAGTTCAGATTATAATCTTTTTGTGCAAATGAAATTATCTACTTGTGATCATGGAGCAGACATTAAATGTAGTTCTTCGTTTAGTGAAGATAACTGCATTAAAATATATAGAAATGGTCTGCATATTTTCTGTGTATTGACTATTGACTGAATATTCAACTGGTTACATAGCCCGCCGGTAACTAGCACGGCAACCCGGCGACGGTTGACCCAGGCAATGAGCACAACCGGCAACACAGGCGCTTTGCACAAGTCCTTTCTTTTACTAATAATAATTGCATCTCAGGGCATCATCTTTAGTACTAATGTCTATCGAAATATTATGGCCAGAATTATAAAAAACATTGTGCTCTTCTCTTCCGTGGCTCGCCCAAAAATTTCTATGTAGCTCCGTCACTGCATGTGCCTGCTCCTTAACGGTCATCTGCCGCGCTTGCTGACAAGGTAAGGATGCCTTGGATCAGGGGCTTGCAGTAGTGGATTGCCAGGACTACATCCATGACTGCTTCGCGAACACAACTGCCATATGTATTCCAATATGAGGTGACATTTGTTTTGTCTATCCGCCTGATGTGAGATTATTTACACTTTTCTCAAATGGGCTTGTGCATGAATTAGTGGATGCACGCGAGATGCTTCTAGATGTAAGTTTAGATATTGAGTTATTCTGTTGTGATAGTTCAACTGCTCGGAAATATACTGTTAGTACGATTTTGTGATGCTGCAAAAGGCAATTGAATTTTGTGTGAAGACAAATGTAATAAAGAAGCCGTAATTTTTCTGAAGGTTTCTTAGTTTAAGGAAACAACAAAAATTAACCAATCTATTACCTACTGTGAGCATGAACACACTTTCATGCTATGCCTTAATAGTTTGGAATATGTATGTGTATGTTCTCTTTTTGGAAGTTTTCTTAAACTGATTAGTACCCCATTAAATTATTCTCAATTTGTCAACTTACATGTTTTTATCAGGGCAAGCAGGCTGATATCTCTGTTGTACTCATGACATTTCGGTTGCTCGAAACTTTATTATCTTTTGAGTGAAGAGCCGCCTTTGTTTTCAATCACTACCTGGGTGTAAAATCCCTACCAAGTGTTTGTAGTGAAGCATATGAGAGCTATTAGCTACTAGAAAAATAAATATCCAATTGCTGGTAATTTATTTTCGGATGACTAGATTTATTTCACATCGTGTTTTTAAGACAACATGACTATTGTTGTTAGTTGCACGGGATGTGGATTTTGTTATATTAATAATACAGCATTAATATTATTTTGTTGCTTTTATTTAATAAGTACCTACTAAATAGGATTGAATGACTATATTCCTATGGTTACACGTGCGTTGCAAGTGCATGATTACTAGTACCCATAAAGTTGTAGATTTCTATTTTCCTAACCCTAGCGCCACATCCGTCTACATGAAATCACCTCCGTCGAATCCCTGATCGATATGCTCTAGGAGTCTAACCAAGGCTCTCTATGCTCTTGATCGTGTTCCCCATCGGATCTGCCATGTGTTGTCACCTCTCGCCGCAACCAGTCCAGGCTAGCGATGGACACCAGCATCGACCATCGCCTTGGAGTCACATTTAATTCTGAACCACTAGCCGGGCCATGGCATCCTCCTCCCAACGCCTCCTGATTTTTCATGGCGACCAAGAGGTAAGGATGGTCCGATTGGAGAAGAATCCAATGTTTGATGCAATATAGTTAAGTTGGGTTTCCTATACTGTTTTGTTCTTGTCTTGAGTCTCGACTGAGTTCGGTTGAACATGCCTATGCTCTGCCCTATATGATTTGGACTAGTGGGTGGGGCGCCACCTGTGGCGCCACTTGAAGCGAGATGCTGCGGTACCTGATTTGCTGTTGTCCATTCAGCTGGCTTGTTTGGTCCATGTTTTCATAACATCAGCATTTCTAGGAGTCTGAGAAGATAAATGCTATTCAGATGCATCAGTAAGTTACATGGATATAAGTGTACAGAAATAACAAAGTTAGACGAACTGTTGTCCATCACATATTGATATTTCTTAGGAAAGTAAGCATCTTGTTACTTAGTGCACATGTATAGAGGAAGTTAGGCATGTCTTGCAGCAGAGAAAAGTTCAGATCAACTTAAACTGATTGTAGAGATAATGAGGACCACCAATTATAGTTGGTCCAAAGGTACTTAGCACAGGAAAGAAGACCTACGAAGATACAACCTGATGGCATAGAAAATGTATTACAAACTACTCTTATTAGTTTCACGGCCCTCCACTGCCCCCACTGAGCCGACGCTCGCCTTCATCGTCGCCTCCTTGAGCAACTGTTCGTCAGCGCCATCGTAGTACTCCTCGACGTAGACCACGTCCCTCTTGCAGGTGTCAATATTGTTCTGCTGATGCTTGTTACGCAGTGTCAAATAGAAAGATCAAGCATAGAGATAAGTCACCATCCACTAGCCCGGTCTTGTAAATTTTGTTGCCGCTGATGATTATTGATGTTTGAATGCATCAGAAACCTATTTTTTGCTCCAACAAAATCTAGAAAAGAAACAAATACAATTGTGTAAGTATACAAAATTGCAACTGAACATATGTTTTTAGTGAAAAGATGAGCATGAACTAATCATTACCATGCAGCAACATTACATAATACTCCCTTTGTGAACTAATATAAGATATTTTAGATCACTAAGACCTTGTATTAGTTTACAAAGGGAGTGCATGACATCTTTTGTCCTACCCTCCCGTGGCAGCGGGGTCCTAATGAAAACTAAGGGATATTAAGGCCTCCTTTTAATAGAGAACCGGAACAAAGCATTAGCACATAGTGAATACATGAACTCCTCAAACTATGGTCATCACGGGGAGTGGTCCCGATTATTGTCACTTCGGGGTTGCCGGATCATAACACATAGTAGGTGACTATGGACTTGCAAGATAGGATCAAGAGCACACATATATTCATGAAAACATAATAGGTTCAGATCTGAAATCATAGCACTCGGGCCCTAGTGACAAGCATTAAGCATAGCAAAGTCATAGCAACATCAATCTCAGAACATAGTGGATACTAGGGATCAAACCCTAACAAAACTAACTCGATTACATGATAGATCTCATCCAACCCATCACCGTCCAGCAAGCCTACGATGGAATTACTCACGCATGGCGGTGAGCATCATGAAATTGGTGATGGGGGATGGTTGATGATGACGACGGTGACGAATCCCCCTCTCCGAAGCCCCGAACGGACTTCAGATCAGCCCTCCCGAGAGGTTTTAGGGCTTGGCGGCGGCTCCGTATCGTAAAACGCGATGATTTCTTCTCCTTGATTTTTTTCTCCCCGAAAGCAAATATATAGAGTTGGAGTTGGCGTCGGAGGAGCTCCAGGGGGCCCACGAGGTAGGGGGCGCGCCCCCCACCCTCGTGGACAGGGTGTGGCCCCCTGGTCTTCATCTTTGGCAAGGATTTTTTTATTATTTCTGAAAAGACGTTCCGTGGAGTTTCAAGTCATTCCGAGAACTTTTGTTTCTGCACATAAATAACACCATGGAAAGTCTGCTGAAAACAGCGTCAGTCCGGGTTAGTTCCATTCAAATCATGCAAGTTATAGTCCAAAACAAGGGCAAAAGTGTTTGGAAAAGTAGATACGACGGAGACGTATCAGGGAGTACCATATGGTGCAAGCCAAAATAAATAAAGTCTCATCTTGTCCAAACATATGGTTTACTTCTCTTATTTTGAAAATTAAATCACGGATCACAACCACGATAGCCCAAATCCACTGTGTACAACGGAAAAAAATATGGAGATGGGAGAGGCAGGGGGAAATCACCATTTCAGGGCACCATTCTGAGCTCAGTAACGACGTTGATTCCACATGCTTCTCATATGAACTGTCAACCAAATTAATTAAATGCTACATGTCGCTGCACATAATCATATTTAAGTGCCGAAAGACAATTGAAACCAGTTTAGAAACTATATATAAAAGGGAACTAATCAATTTAAACATGGAGTTTTGGGGTAGACGGGTTTTTGTGCCGTGCAAACAGGCTGCAGCTAACAACAAACAATTGTTTTAGTAAAAGTCAAAGAATTGCAGACCACATGCCAGTAGACTGGAATGTTTCTATTAGACTAACCAGCTACCATCTGATACGTCTCCAACGTATCTATAATTTTTGATTGTTTCATTCTGTTATATTATCATTTTTGAATGTTTTACAATCATTTTATAACAATTTTATATCATTTTTTGGGACTAACCTATTGATACAGTGCCTAGTGCTAGTTGTTGTTTTTTGCATGTTTTTTACATCGCAGGAAATCAATATCAAACGGAGTCCAAACACCACGAAATTGTTTGTGGATTTTTTATGGACTAGAAGACCACCAATGGGCCAGAGCAGCACCTGGGGGGTGCCCCGAGTGGGGGGGGGGGGGGCACAACCCAGCAGGGCGTGCCTGGGGGCCCAGGCGCGCCCAGGTAAGTTGTGCCCACCTCGCTGGCCTCCCACACCCCCTCTTTGCAACATAAAATCCCAAATATTCCAAAACCCTTCGGGGTTAACCTAGATCAGAAGTTCCGCCACCGTAGGCCCCTATAGCCACCGAAAACCAATCTAGACCCCGTTCCGGCACCCTGTCGGAGGGGGGAATCATCACCGGTGGCCATCTTCTTCATTTCGGTGGCCACCACGATGAGGAGGGAGTAGTCCACCCTCGGGGCTGAGGGTTTGTACCAGTAGCTATGTGTTTAATCTCTCTCTCCCTCTCTCTCTCCCGTGTTCTTGAGATTTCACGATCTTGATGTATCGCGGGCTTTGTTAATATAGTCGGATCATATGGTGTTTTCCCCTCTCTTTCTTGTTGTGATGAATTGAGTTTTTCCCTTTGAGATTTCGTTGTTATCGGATTAAATACTTTTATGGATTTGAGAACACTTGATATATGTCTCGCAATTGAATACTCATGGTGACAATGGAGTATTGTATTGATTCACTTGATATATGTTCTCGCACTCAACTCGCGGATTCACGAGGTTACTTTGGGGTAATCTATGCATAGGGGTTGATGCACGTTCTTGTCTTTGTTTCTCTGGTAGAAATCTTGGGGCACTCTTTGAAGTTCTTTGTGTTGGATTGAGTATTATGAATATGAATTTGCTTTGGTGATATTTTACTATGAACTCTAGGATAGATCGAACGGAAATAATAGATTTGAAGTGGCTTCTTACTCTACAAACAATTTATTCTTATGTGCTCCGCTAGATAGGGACTTTGGAGTGATTCTTCGTCGCACTTTTAGGGGTGGTTATATGATCCAATTATATTAGCATTGTTGAGAGGTTGCACTAGTGAAAGTACAGACCCTAGGCCTCATTTTCAAGCATTGCAACACCGTTTTTGTGCCCGTTTACTATTTGGTACCTTGCTGTTTTCATTTATTCATATTATAAAAATATATTTCTACCATCCATATTACACTTTTATCACCATCTCTTCGCCGAACTAGTGCACCTATACAATTTTCCATTGTATTGGGTGTGTTGGGGACACAAGAGATTTCTTGTATTTGGTTGCAGGGTCGTTTGAGAGAGACCATCTTTATCCTACACCGCTCACGGATTGATAAACCTTAGGTCATTCACTTGAGGGGAAAATTGCTACTGTCCTACAAAACTCTGCGCTTGGAGGCCCAACACGTGTCTACAAGAATAAAGTGGCGTAGTAGACATCAAGCTCTTTTCTGGCGCCATTGCCGGGGAGGTGAGTGCTTGAAGGTATATCTTTAGATCTTGCAATTGAGTATTATAGTTTCTTGTTTTATCACTAGTTTGGTTTATTAAAGAAAACTACATAAAAAATGAAATTGAGGTTGCATCATATTATTGATTATCTTTCTTGAAAATGATGGATCGGAAAATTGTGCTCAATTGATAGAAGAAGAATTCAATAGAATGTTTGGTATAAACGATGAGCATGATTGAAATGTTGTTAGTATGAATTCTTTGAATATCCATGATGCTAATGATATGCAAAGCCATAAGCTTGGGATGCTATGTTTGATAAAGATGATATTTTTAGTCCCCGAAGATTTGATGTGGAAATTTTTTATAATTATTGCATGCCTCCTATTTATGATGATTATAGTGATGAAAGTCGATTCGAAGAGGTCATGACTTTATTTAGTAATGAATCCACCATTTTGGATGAGGCTTCAATTGACTATGATAACAAAGTTGCTATCTATGATGATGATGACATGTATGCTATATTGAATAATGATAACCATGAAACTTGTCATCATGATTTTAATTCTCAATCTTATGATAGTTATTTCGTTGAGTTTGCTCCCACTACTATTCATGAGAATAAATTTGCTCATGTGGAGAGTAAAAAAATTTCTATGCTTATGCATCATGAAAAGAATGCTTTATGTGATTTTTTTCCGCACGCATTTTCGGCTTTTTAAATGGTTTGTTTTAGTTTTTTTTTCGATGTTTCGGTTTTCCACCGGTCTTCACTTTTGGACAAAAAGATTTTTTCAAACAAAAAATTATTTCCACGAAAAAACGTGTTTTCTTTTTTCTCTTTCGTGAGAGTCACGGTTTTGTTTTCGCGAGAGGCACGGTTTTGCTTTCGCAAGAGTTACGGCCGTGCATCTCAGAAACGAAAAAAAACGTGTTTTCTGTTTTTTCCCTTCCGCGAAAGGAACGGTTTTGCTTCCGAGAGAGGCACGGTTGTGCTTTCGCGAGAGTCACGATCGTGCCTCTCGAAACGGAAAAAATGCGTTTTCTATTTTTTTCCGTGAGAGGCACGGTTGTGCTTTCGTGAGAGGTACGGCCGTGCCTCTCAGAAATGAAAAAAATGTGTTTTTTGTTTTTTTTCTTTCACGAGAGGCACGGTTTTGCTTCCGCGAGAGGCATAGTTGTGCTTTCTCGAGAGGCACGGCCCTCGGAATCGAGAAAAAACGTGTATTTTGTTTATTTTTCTTTCATGAGAGGCACGGTTTTGCTTCCGTGAAAGGCATGGTTGTGCTTTCGCAAGAGGCACGGCCGTGCCTCCTCAGAAAGGGAAAAAACACGTTTTTTTCTTTGTTTTTTCCTTCCGCGCGAGGCACGGTTTTGCTTCCACGAGAGGCACGGTTGTGGTTTCGCGAGAGGCCCGGGCGTGCTTCTTTCGGAAAGGAAAAAAACCCATGCCCCCGGTTCGGTTTTTTCGTCCGGTTTTTTTCGTGAAAAAAAAGTTTGTCAAAACCTATCAACATGTGATCTAGTTTTGAAGATCTCGGCGCGAGGAATCCAACAGTGAAAACGGTTCGAGATTTGAAGCGCACGGTTAAAGAGATAAAACATTTTGAATAAACGAATCTACGAAAAAAGGGAAAACTCCCATGTTGCGACAAGTGGCACACACGTAGCGTGCCACTTGACGCAACCTAGGGAGATGGGAGTGATCTTTACAACGAGTACTCCTTAACTAGTTATTTCGTCATTTTGCTGGCTCGCTGATTCTGGTTAGATGGAAAAAAATCGCCGAAAAGAGAAAAGGGCCACGCAGCCATGTTAACTGGGCCATAGCAAGCCCAGTGACGGTTGCGACCAAGCGCCTCCTCAATCCTTGCTGGAAAATACTATATGCCGCTCGTTGCGTCAAACTGCCGGCGCTTCGCACAGGCGAGCGACCGAGCAGCGACGCAACGCCCGGCCCGTTTAAGCATTCCAACGCTCCCGGTTTTGGGAATCTTCTAGAGGTTCCCAGCTGGTTTTTTCTGGTTTTGGGAACCTTTTAGAAGGTTCCTGAACCGGTTTTTTATTCTCCTTTCTTTTTCTATTTCTGTTTCGTTTTCCTTTTATTTTTTTATTTTTTTTATTTTTTGATTTTCTATTTTATGTTTATTTTTCAAAAAATGTTCGCATTTTTTGGAAAATGTTCGTGCTCTCAAAACAATGTTCAAAATTTCAACAATGTTCGTGTTTGTAAAAAAAGTTCAAAATTCCAAAACAGTATCCATTCTTCAAAAATTGTTTGGGATTTTTCAAAAATATTTGTGTGTTAAAAACATTATTCAGAATGTTTTTCTTCAAAAAAATTACAACTTAAAAAAATGTTGGGGACTTCAAAAAATGTTTCCGTTTCAAAAATTGTTCGTAACTTTCAAAAATGTTCATGAATTTCTGAACATTTTCGTTTTTCTTTTGTTTTTCATTTTTTCCATTTTTCCATTTTCTTTTTCTTTTCGAACTTCTTCAAAAATTTCAAATTTTTGTTCAGAATTCCAAAACAAAATCGTTTTGAAAATGTTCGTGTTTAAAAAAATGTTCAGATTTTCAAAAAATGTTTGTAGTTTCAAAATTTTGTTCACAATTTCAAAAAATGTTCTCATTTTCAAAATTTGTTCATAAATTCAAAAATTGTTCGACGAGCTTCAAATAATGTTTGCGCTTTCAAAATTTGTTCAGAATTTCAAAAAAGTTCCCGTTTTCCAAAAAAATGTTCACAAATTCAAAATACTTTTGTGCTTTCTAATTTTTGTTCGTCTTTTTGAAAAATACAGTACAGATCTATGAAGGCCCTTTTTTTAGCGAAGGCTGGTTGTTCCAGTGCGGGCCGCTATAGTGTCGATCGCTACAGGCGCGTGCTCCCACTTCACTTGCTGCGTTATAAATGGGCCGGCCCAATCGCGGCGCACCTTGTGCGACGGGTCGACCTTTTGACGCAGCGAGCGTGAAGGAAATATGCCCTAGAGGCAATAATAAAGTTATTATTTATTTTCTTATTTCATGATAAATGTTTATTATTCATGCTAGAATTGTATTAACCGGAAACATAATACATGTGTGAATACATAGAGAAACAGAGTGTCACTAATATGTTTCCCATATGGTTCGGCTCCACTGAGTCAACGAACAATGGTGTGTGATCGGAGATTCCCCGCGTGAGAGCTTGCACCGTAACAAGAGGGAACTTCTGTTCCCACTCCACGCTGGCGAGAACCCGATCAAGCTTTTCGTACGTCGGGTTTGGCAGAGCATTAGCCCAGGTAAACTTTCTACCAGAAAGCTCTATCTCCCTTAGATCTAAGCTTTCAATAATGATATTGAACATAAACGACCACCTGCCATCAAAGTTATCATTATTTTTCTCCTCTCTCCTCCTAATGATATTGAAATCATCCCCGACCAAAATCGGAAGCTGTTCGGATCCACAGATCCGAACAAGATCCGCCAGAAACTCCGGTTTAAGCTCGGGTTGTGCGGCACCATAGACTGCTACCAAAGCCCAGTTGAACCCATCAACTTTAGACCTAACTCGAAACTTTACCGCGAAGTCACCCATTACTACACTCCGGACTTCAAGGGAATCGCATCTCACACCCAGTAAGATACCTCCCGATCTACCTCGTGGCGGGAGACAATGCCAGTCGAAATCAATACCACCCACAAGAGAGGAAAGAAACTGCGGCGCAAAATTCTCTCTACCGGTTTCCAATAAAGCAATGAAATCTAACCGATGTTCCAGAGAAGCTTCAGCAAGAAACCTTCTTTTAGCCAAGTCCTTCAGACCTCTGCTATTCCAAAAGATTCCTTTCATAGTTCATCATGGAATTTTTTAGCAGTCCGAATCGTAGCACTCCTACGAACTGCAGAATCAGGATAAATCTTTCGTTTCCACTTATGCTTTGGCTTAGTGGGCTCCGTCACCCGGTCCTCATAACCGAGCTGAACGGAACCGACAGCTACATCATCTAAGGGCGCATCATCGCCCTCAGACTCCTGATTAGGAGGTGCTAGATCCGCACATAGATTATTTAGCACTCTAACCCCTAACGCATCAATTTCCTCATCGTTCATGGGTTTGACCGCAGCAAGATTACGAATAGTCTCTAAGGCCCGCTTCGCCTCTAAATCTAACATATCATTCACCGAATTGGAAATTT